>NW_027286181.1:21359004-21589004 GCF_022747635.1 Hetaerina americana | reverse complement strand
ATTAATTTTTGGATACTAAAAAAGTGAAAATTAATCACGCATTCTCTAGCTTGGATGTACTATGCAGCAGTGATCCTTGCTAGTCGCATACACTCTCACCCTATCAGGGCTTACGAGAGGTTTCCCTCTGCGTCAGGGGCCCACCAATCACACGTATTGAAATAAAATTAAGAAATATAATAAACGAAAAATGATCACGTGCTCTCTAGCTCGGATGTACTATATAGCATTGATCCTTGCTAGTCACAGGCACTCACCTTCAATCAGGGCTTAGGAGAGGTTCCCTCTGCGCCAGTGGCCCGTCAGTCACACGTATAATAATAAAGGCAAAATAATCACGCACTCTCTAGCTTGGATGTACTATGCAGCAGTGATCCTTGCTAGTCGCATACACTCTCACTCTATCAGGGCTTACGAGAGGTTTCCCTCTGCGTCAGGGGCCCACCAATCACACGTATTGAAATAAAATTAAGAAATATAATAAACGAAAAATGATCACGCGCTCTATAGCTCGGATGTACTATATAGCATTGATCCTTGATAGGCACAGGCACTCAACCTTCAATCAGGGCTTAGGAGAGGTTCCCTCTGCGCCAGTGGCCCGTCAGTCACACGTATAATAATAAAGGCAAAATAATCACGCACTCTCTAGCTTTGATGTACTAAGCAGCAGTGATCCTTGCTAGTCGCATACACTCCCACTCTATCAGGGCTTACGAGAGGTTTCCCTCTGCGTCAGGGGCCCACCAATCACACGTAGTGAAATAAAATTAGGAAGTATGATAAACGAAAAATGATCACGCACTCTCTAGCTCGGATTTACCATATAGCATTGATCCTTGCTAGTCACAAGCACTCACCTTCAATCAGGGGTTAGGAGAGGTTCCCTCTGCGCCAGTGGCCCGTCAGTCACACGTATAATAATAAAGGCAAAATAATCACGCACTCTCTAGCTTTGATGTACTAAGCAGCATTGATCCTTGCTAGTCGCATGCACTCACACTCTATCAGGGCTTACGAGAGGTTTCCCTCTGCGGCAGTGGCCCGCCAATCACTCACTTGCTTGGGTATGCGAAGACGCCTTAACCCTAGCAAAACTCACTCACTCACTCACAGGTCTACCGTGGAATTTCTTCCGACGTTAGTACTGTGACTCGCACTTGGTGGAAGGGTAAAGGGAGTGCCCAGAAGCTGACACAAGTGTTTCGACTGCCAAGCAGTCCTCTTCATCTCTGAAGAGTGCGTGATTATTTTGCCTTTATTATTATACGTGTGACTGACGGGCCACTGGCGCAGAGGGAACCTCTCCTAACCCCTGATTGAAGGTGAGTGCTTGTGACTAGCAAGGATCAATGCTATATGGTAAATCCGAGCTAGAGAGTGCGTGATCATTTTTCGTTTATCATACTTCCTAATTTTATTTCACTACGTGTGATTGGTGGGCCCCTGACGCAGAGGGAAACCTCTCGTAAGCCCTGATAGAGTGGGAGTGTATGCGACTAGCAAGGATCACTGCTGCTTAGTACATCAAAGCTAGAGAGTGCGTGATTATTTTGCCTTTATTATTATACGTGTGACTGACGGGCCACTGGCGCAGAGGGAACCTCTCCTAAGCCCTGATTGAAGGTTGAGTGCCTGTGCCTATCAAGGATCAATGCTATATAGTACATCCGAGCTATAGAGCGCGTGATCATTTTTCGTTTATTATATTTCTTAATTTTATTTCAATACGTGTGATTGGTGGGCCCCTGACGCAGAGGGAAACCTCTCGTAAGCCCTGATAGAGTGAGAGTGTATGCGACTAGCAAGGATCACTGCTGCATAGTACATCCAAGCTAGAGAGTGCGTGATTATTTTGCCTTTATTATTATACGTGTGACTGACGGGCCACTGGCGCAGAGGGAACCTCTCCTAAGCCCTGATTGAAGGTGAGTGCCTGTGACTAGCAAGGATCAATGCTATATAGTACATCCGAGCTAGAGAGCACGTGATCATTTTTCGTTTATTATATTTCTTAATTTTATTTCAATACGTGTGATTGGTGGGCCCCTGACGCAGAGGGAAACCTCTCGTAAGCCCTGATAGGGTGAGAGTGTATGCGACTAGCAAGGATCACTGCTGCATAGTACATCCAAGCTAGAGAATGCGTGATTAATTTTCACTTTTTTAGTATCCAAAAATTAATTTTTTTTTCCCCCCTCCATTTCATTGTTCTAACCGTTTGCGGTATTTAAATATTTCAATTATTTTCAGTTTTTTACTATTGTTAGTCTTATTTTCAGTTAATTATTTAATTTTATAATTTTTATCGATTTACTGTTTCTATTTTCTCCAATATCCCCCACCCATCCTTTGCCCATTTATAAGAGTACGGCTGGGGTGAACTCTTCCCATTATATTTATACGGCCGTAGTTACCGTTCGCTTTGTACTCGTATATGTGTATTCCTTCGTTTACAAGTAGGTAGTCGTAAATGAACGCAAACGTCATTTAAACCAAAATATCCTACACAAAGTAATTAAAGAACCGAGTCAGGAGGATTTTGAAGAATTATAACATTTTGAAAAAAATAACTGCAAATGTGGTCCAACTATTTATCTAAGCATTCTAATGCCCTTTCCTGGTGATTTGTGCTCCTAGACTCTTAAAAATAGAATCGATGAATGAAACATGAAGATGAATTTAACTTTTAACAAAATACCAGAATACGCTTATTAAACCAAAGGAAAAAGCTAAATTAATCATTATCAAATGTTACAAACTAATAACACATATCGAGGATATTCTATTGTGTACTATATCGAGAATATCTGCTGCTATCTATCATACCCTAAAGTCTCCTTATTATTGTCTGACAAACTACTAGTATAAGAAAGTTAAAGCAGCTGTTAATTTGTATACATCTCCCTGTGCATAGACACAAATTTTAATAATCTAAACACTATGATTCCAAGACCGCCGAAAACACTTCTGCAGGTGCCGTTTTTTTAAAAAACGTTATTGAGACTTTGTGACCTGTCGCACCACCAAATCAACATTTTTCACATCCATAATGCCATCGCAGCATGTTTTACTCAATTGACGATAACGTTCGATATATTACCAGTCAGGTAAGAGGTTAGAATAAATGAAATGCTGTACTTGTAAACTAAAAGACGCCATTTTAATTATTGAAAATGGTTCACACACTAGCGGTAGCTGTGGAAACACTATGAATGGTTCAGCTATTTACCTCTTTCATTTATAAAGAACGTCTGCATCTTCTCCCTTAGTATATCTATGAAATCACAGACAAGAGAAAACATTAGGGGACCTTAAAGTTAAAAGGCTAAATGTAGACTATTTAATTGCATGCTTGTCAAAATGGTAAGATTAAGCTTACTCGAGATGGATTATAATTTTTGTAGGAAGTGGTACAATATAAGTAAATCAATATTTTCAATAGAAGATAAAAGTATGTGGAATGCTATTATAGAGTTTTATTACTGATGATAATCCTGAACCGATTTTTTCGTACTAACAAGCAAGGAAGCTACGTGAACGGGATGGAGGCTAAAGTTAAATGCGTAGGCTGACTACGTGCTCCCTAAGAGGAAAGCCTTGTCAGCATGGTGTACAGAGTTCATTTAGATCAAATATAAGCAAATAGAGTGCTCAATATTTACAAATTCGGGTAGTAACCTTTATTTTCTTTACTTATTCATGGGTGAATTAACTACACTCTTATACAAAGAAAATGACGATCGTATTCCACATGCATATACAGAAGAAAACTACATCATGCACATCTAAAGAATGTCAGGTCTTCGTCTTGCTCCTTGTTTCCTCAATACTTTTAAAAGAAAGTATTCATTAAAGATGGACAGGGAGACGCGCGATGAGGATCTGTCTAGATGACGCCTCCCATCTCATAACCTTAGCTCTGTCTCTCGCTCGCATCCCCCTTAATCCGACGCCCTCATGTATCTCCCCAGACTCTCATCCTTCTCCGTATCCGCCAGCCGCAAAACCATTATCCGCTCAACATGCCAGATTTTCCTCCGATTCTCAAATTTACCTTTCTAACCCCGCCGGCACTTAAGTCCCTCAACAGAACACCCGCAACTCAAAATGAAGGCCTCTGTACCTCTAAGTAGAACGAAACGCCCACACACATAAGTAGAATAATAAATACATGAAACACACACACACACAAATAAATATGTATGTATATGTATATATATATAGATGATTTCGCCGAAGTAACATGGAAGTATTGACTATATATATTTATTTATATATATATATATATATATATATATATATATATATATTCAAACACGAAATCCCGCCAAACGGCGAATAAATACTCATATATACAGAAACAGATATAAGGAAAAGGGATAGGAACACATATAAAGGACGAACACAATAGAGGTGGGGAAGGCGGAATCGAACGGATCACAAGAGTAAAAATATTTCCTCAACCGGGACTCGAACACCGGATCTTTCCACTTGCCGGGCGGATGCTCTTAACCACTTGAGCTATCGAGGATAGTCAATTTACCCTGAGATCCGTGGGTCTAATATGTCGCCAAGAGCCCCGATTCTTTCAGCCAAGAGATGGCGTCAGGGGGCTGTTTCACCCACCAAAGGAGAAATAGACAATACACAAGGAAAGGAAAGGACAGTGGGTTAGAATTCATACAACATCATACAGGAAAGGAACAGTTCGTTTCGTGGCACGCATAGCCAGAAGAAAGAGATGAGCCACATTGGCCAAATACACATTCAAACACGAAATCCCGCCAAACGGCGAATAAATACTCATATATACAGAAACAGATATAAGGAAAAGGGATAGGAACACATATAAAGGACGAACACAATAGAGGTGGGGAAGGCGGAATCGAACGGATCACAAGAGTAAAAATATTTCCTCAACCGGGACTCGAACACCGGATCTTTCCACTTGCCGGGCGGATGCTCTTAACCACTTGAGCTATCGAGGATAGTCAATTTACCCTGAGATCCGTGGGTCTAATATGTCGCCAAGAGCCCCGATTCTTTCAGCCAAGAGATGGCGTCAGGGGGCTGTTTCACCCACCAAAGGAGAAATAGACAATACACAAGGAAAGGAAAGGACAGTGGGTTAGAATTCATACAACATCATACAGGAAAGGAACAGTGCGTTTCGTGGCACGCATAGCCAGAAGAAAGAGATGAGCCACATTGGCCAAATACACATTCAAACACGAAATCCCGCCAAACGGCGAATAAATACTCATATATACAGAAACAGATATAAGGAAAAGGGATAGGAACACATATAAAGGACGAACACAATAGAGGTGGGGAAGGCGGAATCGAACGGATCACAAGAGTAAAAATATTTCCTCAACCGGGACTCGAACACCGGATCTTTCCACTTGCCGGGCGGATGCTCTTAACCACTTGAGCTATCGAGGATAGTCAATTTACCCTGAGATCCGTGGGTCTAATATGTCGCCAAGAGCCCCGATTCTTTCAGCCAAGAAATGGCGTCAGGGGGCTGTTTCACCCACCAAAGGAGAAATAGACAATACACAAGGAAAGGATAGGACAGTGGGTTAGAATTCATACAACATCATACAGGAAAGGAACAGTGCGTTTCGTGGCACGCATAGCCAGAAGAAAGAGATGAGCCACATTGGCCAAATACACATTCAAACACGAAATCCCGCCAAACCGCGAATAAATACTCATATATACAGAAACAGATATAAGGAAAAGGGATAGGAACACATATAAAGGACGAACACAATAGAGGTGGGGAAGGCGGAATCGAACGGATCACAAGAGTAAAAATATTTCCTCAACCGGGACTCGAACACCGGATCTTTCCACTTGCCGGGCGGATGCTCTTAACCACTTGAGCTATCGAGGATAGTCAATTTACCCTGAGATCCGTGGGTCTAATATGTCGCCAAGAGCCCCGATTCTTTCAGCCAAGAGATTGCGTCAGGGGGCTGTTTCACCCACCAAAGGAGAAATAGACAATACACAAGGAAAGGAAAGGACAGTGGGTTAGAATTCATACAACATCATACAGGAAAGGAACAGTGCGTTTCGTGGCACGCATAGCCAGAAGAAAGAGATGAGCCACATTGGCCAAATACACATTCAAACACGAAATCCCGCCAAACGGCGAATAAATACTCATATATACAGAAACAGATATAAGGAAAAGGGATAGGAACACATATAAAGGACGAACACAATAGAGGTGGGGAAGGCGGAATCGAACGGATCACAAGAGTAAAAATATTTCCTCAACCGGGACTCGAACACCGGATCTTTCCACTTCCCGGGCGGATGCTCTTAACCACTTGAGCTATCGAGGATAGTCAATTTACCCTGAGATCCGTGGGTCTAATATGTCGCCAAGAGCCCCGATTCTTTCAGCCAAGAAATTGCGTCAGGGGGCTGTTTCACCCACCAAAGGAGAAATAGACAATACACAAGGAAAGGAAAGGACAGTGGGTTAGAATTCATACAACATCATACAGGAAAGGAACAGTGCGTTTCGTGGCACGCATAGCCAGAAGAAAGAGATGAGCCACATTGGCCAAATACACATTCAAACACGAAATCCCGCCAAACGGCGAATAAATACTCATATATACAGAAACAGATATAAGGAAAAGGGATAGGAACACATATAAAGGACGAACACAATAGAGGTGGGGAAGGCGGAATCGAACGGATCACAAGAGTAAAAATATTTCCTCAACCGGGACTCGAACACCGGATCTTTCCACTTGCCGGGCGGATGCTCTTAACCACTTGAGCTATCGAGGATAGTCAAATTTATAGTCGTGTTTGAATGTGTATTTGGCCAATGTGGCTCATCTCTTTCTTCTGGCTATGCGTGCCACGAAACGCACTGTTCCTTTCCTGTATGATGTTGTATGAATTCTAACCCACTGTCCTTTCCTTTCCTTGTGTATTGTCTATTTCTCCTTTGGTGGGTGAAACAGCCCCCTGACGCCATCTCTTGGCTGAAAGAATCGGGGCTCTTGGCGACATATTAGACCCACGGATCTCAGGGTAAATTGACTATCCTCGATAGCTCAAGTGGTTAAGAGCATCCGCCCGGCAAGTGGAAAGATCCGGTGTTCGAGTCCCGGTTGAGGAAATATTTTTACTCTTGTGATCCGTTCGATTCCGCCTTCCCCACCTCTATTGTGTTCGTCCTTTATATGTGTTCCTATCCCTTTTCCTTATATCTGTTTCTGTATATATGAGTATTTATTCGCCGTTTGGCGGGATTTCGTGTTTGAATGTGTATTTGGCCAATGTGGCTCATCTCTTTCTTCTGGCTATGCGTGCCACGAAACGCACTGTTCCTTTCCTGTATGATGTTGTATGAATTCTAACCCACTGTCCTTTCCTTTCCTTGTGTATTGTCTATTTCTCCTTTGGTGGGTGAAACAGCCCCCTGACGCCATCTCTTGGCTGAATGAATCGGGGCTCTTGGCGACATATTAGACCCACGGATCTCAGGGTAAATTGACTATCCTCGATAGCTCAAGTGGTTAAGAGCATCCGCCCGGCAAGTGGAAAGATCCGGTGTTCGAGTCCCGGTTGAGGAAATTTTTTTACTCTTGTGATCCGTTCGATTCCGCCTTCCCCACCTCTATTGTGTTCGTCCTTTATATGTGTTCCTATCCCTTTTCCTTATATCTGTTTCTATATATATATATATATATATATATATATATATATATATATATATATATATATATATATATATATATATATATATATATATATATATATATATATATATACAGGGTTCGTCCGGAAAATAAGCGTACTGAGCTCAGGAAAAAAAAATTATTACACTTTTACATTTCTTAAGCTAATATTCCTCATAATAGGACCCTTGTGAGTCGATACACTTGTTCCAGCGGCGTTTCCATTCCTGGAACGCTCCCGCGAAGGCATCATCGGGAACCCCTCGAAGACACGTCGTCACGGCCTCTTTGACGGCGTCCAAAGTCCCGTATCGCGTTCCTTTCAAACTCCTCTTTTTCTTCGGGAACAGAGAGAAGTCCGGTGGTGCCAAGTCCGGGCTGTAGGGTGGGTGCGGCAGCGTTGCCACGCCGTGCTTGGCCAAGAAGTCCGACACGACAAGCGCGGTGTGACACGGCGCATTGTCGTGATGCAGCCGCCAGATGTTTTTGATCGCTGGCCGGACGCGGGCGACTCGTGCACTATTGTTTTTGGCACATTACACTGCTCTGCTATCATCCGAACACTAAGACGACGATCAGAGTTCAGTACATCGCGAACTTTTCGCACATTTTCGTCGGTGAGTGTCGTTGATGGGCGTCCAGGCCGTGGTTCGTCGTCGACCTCTTCTCTGCCCTCCACGAACATCTTGTGCCACCGAAAGATCATGTTTCTGGACATGGCTGACTCCCCGTAAGCCTGGTTAATCATACCGACAGTTTCGGTAGACGATTTCCCAAGCTTTACCGCAAATTTGATGGAATAACGCTGCTCCAAAAACTTCGGCATCGCGTTCCGTGACGTGGGTCGAGCGTGGAGGTTCGCGTTAACAGAGCTCCTCACTACACCACAGCTCAGAGCCGACTGCCTTTTTCAGCGTCGCTTGCCAATGTACCCCCCTCCAATCGCAGCCCGTCAGAGTGGTGCTGGGCGCGCCTGGAGCGGCGGGAAAAAATCAGTACACTTATTTTCCGGACGAACCCTGTATATATATACGAGGGTCATCCGGAAAGTAGTACCCGTTCGTGAAATAAAGACACAAAAGTAAATATTAACAAACATAAAAAATTTTATTTGAAAGAGGATACTTTAAACTACTTCTCAACATAATCTCCAAGCAAATTAAGGCATTTGTCATAACGTGTGACAAGTTTCTGTATTCCTGCTGCATAGTCCTTCGCCGCCAGCTCATTGAGATACGCGAGGGACCCATCTTGCACAAATTTTTGCATAATGCAGATGGTGTTTAACAATTTCATGAACAATTGTTCGAGAAACATTGGGAAAATGCTCACAGATGTCATCAATTGTGACGCGCCGATCGTTCCTCACGAATTCGTCAACTGAGCTCACCAGTTGGTCTGTAATGACAGACGGTCTCTCCGAACGCTCATCGTCGTGTGTGTTCCCCCTCCCCATGTTGAAGTTGCGACACCACCGCCGAACAGACGACTCGTCCATTACATTGTCTCCATACACCTCCTTTAATTGGCGATGAATATCACATGGGCGAACGTTTCTTGCATTGAGGAATTTAATCACTGCCCTCACTTCACAACTGGCGGCGTTCTCAATTTTTTTAAACATTGTAAACAATCACAGAAACAACACAGGCAATGCTAGCGTCACGCAACTTGGCTCAGAGAAGGCAGACAAGCCACTGAAGCTATCTGACCTCGTCCAGCGGCTACTCGCGTCGTCAGCACTTCATGCGGCACGAACGGGTACTACTTTCCGGATGACCCTCGTATATATATTGGGTCGCGGTAGTCCAGGGGGCAGAGCGTTGGACTGCTGACTGGAGGGGCCCGCGTTCTATTCCCGGGCAAGGCACTCTGAGCACCTACAGCTCCACCCAAGCTATGAGATTTTTTGAGTACCACATCTTCCTGGGAAACCATAACTGGCACAGGGAAAGGAACTGCTCCCCCTACCCTTATGTGTGAATTTCACACGCCGTCGGCTTAGTACTGGGTGAATTCTACCATCACCTACCAAACCGACCTTCGAGTTGATAACTGTGTTTATAGTTTACATATATATACATACATGTGTGTGTGTGTGGAAATATATATATATATATATATATATATATATATATATATATATATATATATATATATATATATATATATATATATATATATATATATATATATACATATATATATACATATACCGAGGGGATAAAACGAGGGGGTACTAGAAGACAAGAGAACTCGAGTAGAAAATGCTTCCTTGGGAAACTCTCCTAACACTTAAGACTAAACAATATGAATAATTTATTTCAAAATAATATTTGATGCGTAATATAATCGATTCACGTTCGAGGTTGGCTGGTGCAGAGTAATATTTGGATACACTGATCGATGCACGAAAATATTCATGACACACTCCGTTTTTCGATACCTCTGGACATATACGCCCGATATTTGTCATCCCGATATATTCTTGTCACATCTACGTTCCTTTTACGTGGGCGTTCGAAATTTGGAAATTGACTGGGACACTAGTCGAACGGTACACCTGGAAGATTTGACAGGAGGATGGGTTGAAGAGCTGGGTTTTCAAGAAGGGACGAAAGGAGAGTTGAAATGGGTCAGACGGGAGATGAAGGAAGTCAGTGAGAAAAGGAGAAGGAATGAGATCGAAGAATTGAAAGATCTTATGAGACGGGGTGATGATAGATGGGTTTGAAGAAGCAAGTCCTGCATGCGAAATGGCTTGATAAGAAAAATGGCAACATGGCAACCGCGTGTAACTTCCATCTAATTCCCCCCTCCTCAAGCCACGTCAACTCTTAACCCCAGAAGTCGTTTCGTGCTTACGGCCACCTGAAGAGAATCTAATGCATTCCACCGATGTTAACGTTTTAAGTAAAGAAAAGAAGTGAAGCATATTGGAAAGGAGTGTTGCTATGGAGATCGCCCTCAGGATTGTGGGTGGGACTATTCTGTAGTACCTCTTCCTCATTTTTTTTATATTCTCTCCATAAATCACCCGGAATGGAAGTTAATTGCTTGCATTATTTATATGTTCCCTCTAACGGGCAAAGGAACAATTCCAAAGGAGATAATTATAAAATGGCTAGCGAATTGAGGATTAAGAAGGGCGGATCATGGATGTGGTTAAACGATGCCTTAAACTTTGACGAGCTCGTCTTTAGCATTTATGCAAATGACTCCCCCATTAGTAGATGGGGAAGGGAGGTTGGACATTAATTGAGAAATATCCGTCTTCTCGTCTTACGGGAGAATTCTTCCTTACGATCTCAGAAACAGTTGAGAATGACTCGGGCTCCCCTTTGCTCGTATTACGCTACCAATTGAATTAAATTAATGCAAATGACGTCAAGTGAAAGACGCAGAAATACGCGTTTCCGTTTCACCTCTGCGGTCCAAATGGACTGGCTTCAAGGTGGAATTCGTGCGCAAGAGCCATGGTTTCTCAAAAAGTACCTCCAAGAATGAGAGCCCAATCTTCATGCGACGTTTAAGTGTAAGTGTTCAATCGCACAGGTTGGATATTTTGAAACCAGCGTTGCCGAACATCCTCTCACGTATTCTCTTTTAACTTTCTACGTCGTTAATTTTCGAAGACTTCAGTAAATTTGGTATCGTGGCTCTTTTCTTGCACTTCCTCATGACAGAAGTTTGCAGTGCCAAGACCTATCACAAATCTACCCTAACTCGGCAGAATACCATAAAACATATCTACATCTACAACCACACAATACCTCGCAAGCCGCCGCAAGGGCGTGTGGCGGGTGTGTTAGGTCACCAGCCATGCATGTAGAATATGGCTTTAAAAGCCTGTAATATGTCTTTAACATTCTCAGATAAGTAATCTGTCTCAAATTTACGCAGTGAGGTTAACATTTACTTAAGCCTACGGTGAACTAGCGGCTCTAATCCTTATTCTTCCAATAGTGTAGTGATACTGCTACCTTGTTCATAATAACTTTCCCCAAACGTAGCTGCTGCCAATTTGCACTTCTCTTCTACGGGCTGTGACCTAACACCCTCTGCCACACGCCCTTGCGGTGGTTTGAGGGGTATTATGTAGATGAAGCTTGATCTAGTTCCAAAATTAAGCCTACTTCATGAGGATCCCATACACTTTAAGCACACTCGAGGTGGGGCCTCACTAACGTGAAATAACAAATTTCCTTGGCCCTTTCATTGCAATTCCCAAGTATTCTTTTTTATGAGTCTATTAATTTTAATTAGCTATTCCGTAAATGTCACGATTGTGTTTTCTCCTAGACATATTCGTAGTTACCGTTACCCCTACAAACAAATAGTGGTGGATTTCATAATTACCCATATTGGCTATTAACATAGGTGAAACCGAACATATCTCGAGGAGAGGCTATCATTGTGATCCATTTAGCAGTGCTAAGTTTTACGGCGAAGGTAGTTGTTGCAAGGTTCATAATTATAATTTTGCGCATTGTCGTGATAATGGGAAAAATGTATGTGTACCCAATTATCCCATTATCCATTTTCGGAGACTGAACAAACGTATTTCAGAGGGACACTTAGATTTTATTCCTACCATTATTTATGGTTGTAGAAAGAAGCCTATCTTTAATGAGGGACGCACTGAGGAATTAATATCGTGCGCAGGTGCGAAAGGATTTCCGCCGACTTTGTCGCGTGGGTGCTTAAACCAAGCGACTCAGTAAATTCAATTTTATGAGCACTCTAATGAACACCCGGTGCGGAATTCCTGCAAACCCTCTCAAGGAAGTGAGACGAAACGCGCTCGACTCGAGACAACGATCGCAAGTAAGGGACCATTGTGGAACGACTTCCCCTTTTGACGCCTATGAATGGTGACGAGATAGCCAGACAAAACCACCGGCAGTGATTTGGCAACATGGCAACGCTTTTCAATACTCCAAAGATCTAGGTTGAGAGAGCGACGCAACAGATTTTTATCACGACATAATGCTTTTACGGTTTTACAAGAGTAGAGAGGAAATTCAACGACACTGGAATGAATTAGTGGCTACGTCACATTCAAGCTAAAATAAAATATATAGCTGGTACATTTCTCAGTTAACCAACCTTTCTTTGCTGGAACAATATCATTGAAATGGATTCTGTAAGAGAACTTTTCTTTCAATGCATAGTTCTAAATTGATATCGCATTAATTTTTGTATTTCTCCATAAGCACTGCCCCTCTAGTTATGCTTAGGAACATGAAGTGAGATATAAGATAACAAAGCGCGCGTTATAAATTTATATGGCTAGATTATAAACCCTTATTGGCACCAATGTTTATAATATTTCAAGTGTCGTCTTGAATGATACACAGCGTACAAGTCATTTCAGTTTTTCAGGTGATCATCAAAAGGACGAAATTCTTCTGCAACTCTGAAATATGTATGGTAAAAATGTATGCAAAATTCATATATCTCGCCAGTTGATTTGCCCTCTCGTCTGGAATGGTGTTAGTCTTTCAAGACTACGTCATTATTTCTGGTGATTGAACTCCTATAGCTGAGATGAGTTCCTTGAGAGTGATCGTTTCCATTTCGTTTGAAAGTTTTTGAGTGCCAGCAATGTTGTTTCCTGAAAATATGAAATAATAGCCATGTTAAATAAATGAAACCCGCTTTTTGGATTTACAATTTGAAAAATAAAAAGGGTTACCATTACATGACGTGTGAAGATATAGGGGTTACGAGAGCGTCATCATGCCACTACTTCTAAATGTAATACGATCACCTTAACATACAGTTTTTTTTGAAACTATGCCAGTAGATAACATTGGTTACAAGGTCTATACGGAAAAGGATGAGACTGGTTTGGTACTACGCGCCAACTGCTTCACATATCACAATCAGTAAGATTTAATCTTATAGCGTCTAGCTGCGAGAAGTAAATCGCCGCCTTGATCGTGGCCCTATTTCAACTTGTCTCCGCACAAAAGCGATTCTTGTCTGAACTCTCAGATGTTTGCTTCAAAAACAATTTCAAACAGGTATGTGCCGCGAGTGCAAACGGATGAACAGCGACAATGACATCTTGACCAGCCAAAAACGGCTCGGTTGTTCAAACGACGGCCGATATTTTTTAAATACAAATGCCATAAGTGACGAAACCTGGTAATGTTATAGAAACTAAAGTTCAGTGTTCATAGTGGAGGGGGTCATCTTCTCCACGACCTAAAAATGCTCGAATGATGTGATCGAATGTGAAGATCATCTTGATCGTTTTCTTCCGTTAGGAAGGGATTATTCAATATGAATATGTACCTAAAGGGCAAACAGTGAAAAGGCGGCAATGTATAAATATAGGAAGATTAAGACACGCAATGTTACGGAAGAGACAAAAAATGTTGAAAAACAAGTCTTGGTGCTTCCATCACAACAACGCACCAGCGCACGCATCATTGATTATTAATGAGTTTTTGCCCAAAAACAGAACACCAGTGATCCCCCAGGCATACATGTGTATTTGTGCGCATATATATATATATATATATATATATATATATATATATATATATATAATGAGTGTGTGTACACACATACACCTGGGAATCAGTGATGAAACGCACTTTAATTCCATTTCTATTAGTATTAAAATGACAAGATTTTTATATGATTATATATTTTATCTTTGACATTGTCCCAAATATTTACTGACTTTGAAATCACTGCAATATTGGACAGCATTTTGCAAGATTTATTTAAGATATTATTAATAGAAGTCTTCCGGATTTGAATATATTTTTAATGGACCTTGAGACTACACACAATTGTATTCTCGTAATTGTATCGTATATTCTCACTAACATGGTGCAAATATCTTTAGATCCCATTATAAATATTATACTGAGCCATTCTTAATCTCTGCCTGATATTTTTAACTCTTGTGCTCTTGGAAACGTCCTAATATCCCTAGCTCCTATTTTCACGGTGGTCTGCATCTACCGTTTCAAAGTCTCTCTACTGTTATTCGCTCTATCGTGCAAGGATTTCGTGATATGACGACCGCGAGAGTGCACAAACAGGTTTCTAATAACAGTTGTTATTAATAACTTGTATATATATATAATATACAATAGCTTACCTTAAATTATTTTTAAAATGTTGTTGCGCTAGATTAAAAAGCTCGCCACGTTGTAATTTTTCCTGCTCAATTCAACTCAATATTCTACTGCCATTATAATCAAACTTTATACCATACTTCTTGCACTTTAATTTATATGAATGTACCCGAAATCATCACAAAATATTATGAAAATTGCTATAAAAATAATTGATCAAAAACTTGTCATGAAAATGATTATGTTGAATTATCAAATGCTGAACACATCCAAGACTTCACTATGAGTAATCACCACGCTTTTTATTTACTTAAGTTATTATGGAGTTAATATTGTTCGCAATTTTTTCAACTGTACGCATATTACTTTTGTAAATTTTCCTTTAATAATTTTTCATGTGTTTGGTGTAAAATATTACGCATATGATTTTATTTTTTTAATGCAGAGCCTAACAACCATGAAAGTGATAAGTAGGTTTTAAATTTCGGAATGTCTTCTTGGGATATCGTGATTCTGGTATCGGGACGGGTAAAACGATACACAAACAATATACATGAATCGTTATTTTTTCCGAGTAGGCTACACCGTCTCTCGTCACGAATCCGCTCGTGCCTTTTTGTCCTAATCTACAAAAATATAATAGAAATGACTTCCCATAATCAAACTGAAGTTCCGTAAAATACATCAGGCCATAGAATCACACTCTCTGACGGTCTTAAAGTTGGCAGTCTATGGGAAGGATGCACATCAAACGAAAAGTATACCCCCCCCCCGCGACAAGACTCGTTGGTGGCGCGAAAACTTCCACCTCGCCCGCCTTTTGACGTCTCAAAGAGAAACACGAACCCGGGTGCACTCCCTCATCTCTTTGCGAAACTTATTGTTAGCTCATTAGCCGATTCCTCTTCCCTGACGCCTGGCGCGCGCGCTCACGGGAGAGGAAAATGAGAAGACGTCCGACCTCCCCCTTTCAACCCCCGGCGAGATAAAACCCACACGGTCGGGAAGGTTTGTTGGGGAAGAGGAGGAGAAGGGACATAAGTTGGCGACATAATTTGAATTTATGGGCATTAAACCTGAGAGCATATACATTTTCTCTCCACCCCCAACCCCTCGCTCTCTCTCCATCCCAAAACGCCTCACACCCCTCTACTCCGCAACTCCTCACCGTTCTTCCTCCGCTCAGCTCGCGCCTTTGAGTTATCCGAGACGCTGCAAAAGGGTTTTACGCTAACCCGAGTCGGTGAGTGAGTGAGTGAAGGGGATAGAGAGGCATCCGAGGTGTGTTACGGACGAGAGGGGAAGAGAGGATGTATTCGCGTCGGAAGAGAGGGAGGGTGGGGACGGAAGAGCTTTTTAAGGACCGGAGCGCTGCGGCTAAGATGGCGGGAAGGAGCAAGTAGGGAGAGGGAGGAAGAAATGAGTGAGCGGGGTGGGTGTCGCGATGATAGGTTGGGAAAAAAATGCAAATGGGATGTGGAGAATCCAAGGACGGAGTATACACGAGCGCGATGTAACGCAACAGTACTCTTGTGACCATGTAACACAACGTGATACAACTATGAATTTTTGCGTGTGTTAAGTGACGTAACGGTGTTTTTGCGACGATATAACGTAATGTGATGTAAATATGTGTGTTTGATATGCGATGTAAGGTAATGTAAAAGTACAAATGTGACAATGTAAAGGTACGACTTATAGTAAATGTGGTTGTGTGACTGTGTACCGTGGGGATACGTAAATTTGAAGGTGCTACAATTCAACACAATGCAATGCGATGTGAATATGGTTTTTGTCTGCAACGTGACTCAACGTAAAGGTGGTGGGGTAACCCAACATTATGTCCAGTTTTGCACTAATCTGTGGGGATGTTCGTAGCGTAACGCGAGTGTGACATGGTTTTTATAGTGACGTGACGAGGGTGGAATTTCACGAGTAAGTGGTCGTTCCGATCGCCCGAATAAGTTTGGTCTTGTTGTACGAAAACAAATGAGCGTAGAACGCGTAGCGATTCAACAAGTCCTTCGGCGATCTCGTCTCCTATTTCGTCTTCGTGAGCTTCTACCTTCCTCGAGTTAACCATGGCGCGTGAATTTTGATTAGCTGCTGCATTTCCGGGCGAAACCAGATGCGATATAGTCACCACACTTTTCAAGCGTATCTGGAAGGATAAATTACTTGCAATTTGCAACTTTGCAAATTGGAGCATTAGTCATCGGTGACAAACATTGAAATCCATCAGTAGGCTCTCATGTTAATGCGTAGTTTTGAAATATGAAGCCATTTCGTGTTTGGGCACACCTCCCCTCTGCTTTGTCCTTCGACGGCAAGAGTCACCGTGTTGGTAGTGAGGATTCTTCATCAAGTTTCAATATGAGGTTTATTTCAGCAGCCGTATTTGTTACTTTTTCTTTCAAATGGCAGTATATTATGCAAATTTATGAAGCATTTTCAAGCACTATCAGTCCTGTTACAAGAACTCTCCTCTTCCCCATTGGTCGGACCTTTGAACTTCAATTAGTTAATAATCGGACTTAAGGCTTTACATGTCACAATTTACACCTCAAAGTGAAATACTCATGATCCTGTATCCAACCGAGGCAAAGGGCAAAAACTCACAAAAAATCTGTTTTCTGCCTGTCAGAAAGCGCCTTTTTATCAGTGGATAAATAAAAAAGTTTATTAAATCATAAATTACATTACTATAAATTTAATTAAATTAATTTGAAATTTGAAATTAAACATTTAGAGCAACAATATGAAGCAGAAATTAAGTGTATATATTTTCGCTTCAATTTAGGGTTTTCGTGTCGCCACTTGGCCCTTATACAAGTAGGTATATAGTTCAACCACATTGGTCTATTGGTTTTCATTAGTCAAATACCAAGTTGGAATTTACTGCCCTGAAAATACGTTTCTTCCCCGTGCTGTAGATTGTATATCGGTTCTCTTTGCAATAGTTAATAGGAGTATTTAATCTCGATTATTTCCCAGTTAAGAGTAAATAAGTCTGAGTTAGGCAATAATAACAATATGGTTTCCTCTCTCTATCTCACTCTATCTCTCTCTCTCTCTCTCTCTCTCTCTCTATATATATATATATATATATATATATATATATATATATATATATATATATATATATATATATATATATATATATATATATATATATCGAAGGAGTAGAAACACTATTCCACCCAAAATGTCTATTCTCTATCTTGCTCTCTCAGTATTTCCCCTTCTCATCTTCCCTCCCTTTTTCCCTTCTGCCGTCTTCAGCGTTCTACATATTCCTGTATTTCCTATCAGGTTCTACGATATCAACTTGTCCTGTCTTTTTCGAATTTCTCCCAACTACCATATCCCTTTCCTTACCATGCCTACCATCGTCCACTTTTCTATCTGTCCATTTTATTTTCTCCATTCTTCTCCACACCCACATCTCAAAGGCATCTTATCTAAGCTTAGCTTACTGCCTTTATGACCATGTTTCCGAGTCATACAAAATAATGCTCTAAATCAAAGTTTCCAAAAGTATTTTATTTACTAATCGTTTAAGTTGCCTGGTATCCAATCCCGCTATTTTTTAAAAGTTTCTTTACAAAGACTTCTTTACCTTAAGTAATTAATATATTTAATGTACCTACCACTCAGTCCACCCTATCACAATAAAATTAATTCAGTATTATTAAAAGTTACAGCTTAAGTTCAAAATACTGATTGATGATATCACTTATAATATAGCAACATAATTTATGAATTGATATCATTGATCAAATAAATAGTATTTTGAAACGCACTGTCACTGGTACGTCATTACGAAGACCAGAATCAGTCCGTAGGACATAATTAATTAAGAATAGAAGCTAGTAAACGCGGTCGAGAAGACACGGGACACAGTTCGCCACGGGTTATGTTATTTTTTGGTTCTCGTAGAATTTACATGCCTCCTAATCGAAAGATCGAGACCTTAAAAAGTAAGGCATGGAGACTCGCGTCGCCCCCAAGCAGTGAAGCACTGCCCAGGCGAATATCCCGAACATACCGACCACTCGACGCGCAAATTGGACCCTCTGACTCGCACCAGCGAACTTTGCCACGGCAGTGAAACATCGATTACCTACTACCGGGCTCACACCCTATGCTTGGAGAGGGAGGGGGTTTAACGACCTGTAGCTCCATAGTGACGCATGAGTGCAATGCATTTTCCCATCCCGCCAGTGAAAACGTGTTGGTTTGACACCCTTACCGTTACCCATTAATTTCCAATAAGTTTTCAACAACCTTGAGCCTACATATTAAACGTACCATATGCCCATTTGCTTCCGCAGGCGATGCCATAATTTAAAGACCTGAGGTGGAAGTTAAGAGATCTTGGAGAGCATTGAACCTTGCATATTGCTTCTTTGCCTAAGTTTGAATGTATGGATTAAAGTATAAATCGATAGATTATTCTCAATTTAGATAAATGAACAGAAAGCGAAATGGACTACGATATCGTACAAAATACGAGTCATATTTGAAAACTATGGGCTGTTTTCTTATATTTAAATATTGGCGGATTTCAACAAATTTTGTACGATTGAAGCCGATTAGCCGAAAGAAGTACTTTTATTTTGGATTCAGTAATTGTTTGTCTGGCGGTGAATGCAGATAACAATGTCCTCGAAAATCGTTGCTACCGATAGTTAGGAAGTTCGTGCTATGATTCGATTTTTGTGTGCAAAAAGATCGATCAGCTTCCCAAATTCACCGGACGTTTTGCCAAATTTATTTTGAGTGGTCGAATGTTTTTGGACCGCTATCAACAAGACTGAGCTTGCACATAGCAACTATTTCCTCTTCTAGCACTTGAAAAACTGGCTTGGTTTACAATGGTTTGAATACGACGAGGAACTTAAGATCGCTGCTTACAACTGATTCATATTTCCAGGCGGGGAACTTCCATGCTAAGGAATTCAAGAAACTGATGGCGCGTTAAGAGAAGAGCTTAATAGGTGTGAGAAAGTGAGGTACTAGGAAACTAAAACCTTCAAATAAAAACTATTTCAACCAATTCATTTTTTCAATAACCAAACGGACCTAACTTAAAAAATAACCAGCGCATTAAGTCTGTAGACATAATTGGAGGGGGCGATAAAACCGTGTAGCTCTCGCGTGAATATGTATGCCTAAGGTAAAGTAAATATGGTCATCTAACCTCGCGATCTAATTAATGCGAGGTGATAATGAACACGTCTAGCCAGTCATTGCGAAAATGGCACCGCAAGAAGTAAAACGTGGCGGGCAACAAAGAGAAAAAGTACGATTCTCTGTAGGAAGTTCAATGAAGAGTCAACTTTCTAAGCATCAGTTGTCCTGATTGTCAATCATCCAAAAACTGCCTGAGAATATTAACGCGGATCAGACGTGTCATATTACGTTATGAATTTGACACGATATAGTTTTTAGCTTTAGCACTACTCACGCAATATTCAACAGTTTGTGACCGTGTGTTGGGTTAATAAAAATAATCATACAATGATATGGTTTACAGGAAGAAATGTTTTACTCAATAATTTTACAATTAAATTCAACATACTGCAAAGTGAATACTTAGGAGGCTAAAAAATTACGTATATTATTACTATTAAGTGAGACGACTCATAGCTAAAAATAATTATTTCATTAGGGTTAGGTGGGTAATTATATAAGGGGTAGGATGTTCACGGAATGAAGGAAATTTAGATAAATTCCTGACGCCCAATCTAGGCTACTCTAATAACTCTACTCTATTAGTCTACTGTAATAATGAAAAGCGCCATGGGGTCACACAATTCAACGACCTATCCGACGGACGGCGAACTTCACTTGTGGTGTAGGTAGGAAATGGGAAAATGCTGAGAAAGGAACCGAACCAGGGACCTTAAGGTGAGAAGCTAGTGCACCAGACAGGCCACAGGCCCAATCCTGCAAGCACATTTATTAGTATTGATTCATTAATGTGTTTGATTACCCGTAAAGTATCAATGAGTTTCCGAACCTCCCTTGCCCTTAATTCAAAATATCGATTACCCATTATAAAACTAAAAAGAGGGCGGTATCTTTTGCTCTCCCTTAGCACAGTGAGATGTGACGATAAACTTCCGAGTGTAGTCCCTTTATCTCTTTCACTCAATAAGGTTGCACACGACTCTTTTATTGAGGGAAACGAAAGGGAAAGAAGGGGAAGAACACAGCAGCCACGCGCGCCAAGTGTGATTAACACCCCCAATTACCCCCACCCCTCCTTCCTCCCTTATGGAGGACTAGATGCGCAGATAAGGAAAAGGGGGAGAAAGGCGTGGAATGAATGGACTTGATGGGGAGTGTGGTGCGCTAGAATTTTTTTTCAGACTCTTTTGTCAAGTTGGCGAGACAGTGGGAGACAAAAAAGAGATATTACAGCGGACGCCTGCAAAGGGAAAATGGCGAGGCCCGGAAATTAAGATGGAGGTGAAGGATGGAATTGGCCGGCGGGAAAATGCGACGGGAGATGAAAGGAGGGTATCTTTGGCGGTAAACACTGCGGAGGCATTGTGTTTGTAACGGTGGGGGATGATGGGTGGGAATCGTCTGGAGCAGTTGCGTAGACAAAAGAGTGGAAAGAGTAGATGTGAACATCCCTTTCGAAATGCAAAAAGGATTATCCAGAATTTCACAAGTGCAATAAGTTCCGAAATTTCATAACGAAAAGCAAACATCCTTTCGATATTTGGAAAAAATTTTATGAAGTAAATTTTATAAAATAATATATACATTTACATATTATCGGAACTCTCTCGTGCAAGAGAGTTCTGAGTGCGAGTTTTATTTCACGAGAGAGTAGAAAACTTCAGCAAATAATGATTGGAGAAATATTTGAAACTTGTTTTTTTATTATATGGCCCTGGTTTTTGCGCATGAATTCCGTTATTAGGGTGAAAATCAAATAATATTAAAGTCGCATATACTCGTATATCCAAGGAGTGTGCTTATTATAATCCTACTCTACTAAAAAAAGGGCGCTTCGTTCGTAGCAGAGAATAATATTTCTGGTCGGTTCAGAATAAATATTATTTCATGTCTCTTTTCATATATGAGTTTGTGAATGAGCTTCGATCCTCCATTTTTTTATTAATAATAATTTCAATATGCGATGATTATTCGCTACACAAATATAATTAGAAAAAACGACACAAATAATGTAAATTAATTTTCTCTTTTTGTTAGGTATATTTTTGTTCTTACGTGTTTTCTATTCAAATCATTAAAATAGCTATTCTGGCGCTAGTACCCGGTTGGGCGATGGTATCCTTCTGAATTCTTTTGCAATTTATCTCTTCTTACTAGTCTTTCTCCAGTTCCTTATCCCAATGGCATTCATATCCATACACATGCTAAGCGACTATGTTATTTTTGGCTATTCCCGATGCCTACGGCCATCTGATTTTCCCGTGATTAGCCTTTTAAACATAGGACGAATCCTCATCGTTGCCATATCACTCCAGAAATATTTATGCTACGGGATATACTTGGTTCTCGTATTAATCATGACATTGTTGTATTAGCTGCTGCGGTTTTCGCTAGGGAAAGGGAC
Source organism: Hetaerina americana (assembly GCF_022747635.1). NCBI lineage: Eukaryota > Metazoa > Arthropoda > Insecta > Odonata > Calopterygidae > Hetaerina > Hetaerina americana. The sequence goes on along the minus strand of NW_027286181.1, from coordinate 21,566,586 downwards.
AAGGATTTCCTGCAAAATAAAAGTCCCGAATGCTAAATTAATTCTTTAATTCGCCAAATATGGGTTCAAAATTTTCAAAACAAATCTTTCGTGTTCATGCTAAAGAGTTTTATGTCTATATTCAGTTGAAGCTAAGGTTTTTAACTCACTCTTCACTCATGAACTCTCGAGAAGAAAATTCATGCTAAAGTTTCGAAACAGAGGACATCAAAGTTCATGTCTGGCAGTAGGGACGGATGTGTTTGGGAGCTAAACAAGAGTTAATGATACCATCTTCACACCATAAGACAATAGTTGCAACTAAGTTTAAATTTTAAAAATCTCCCATTTTAATTACTTTACTCACACGTTATAACTTTTTTGCACTGCCGCAAAATAATTCGACATTAAAGGCAGCTAATTTCTTCCACGAGATCTAAAATATCTAAAGTGAATTTGCAAATTTATTTAGCATTAATCCGAAAAAAACACTATTTGATCTTTACACCGGGCTATTAATATTTTTATGCGTTACAATGGACACAATTACAAGCACCCAGACCTAGGTGAAAGAAAACCCAACCAGAAAGGAATCGAACCCGCGACCTTTGGGTTGGCAGACGCTATCCAACCTGAGTCTCTAAATGCTCACTGTTGGAAGGGTTAACAGGGTTCATCAAGGTTCCACTTGTACTACGAAATATGGGAGGGTTGTCAAAAGAGCCTAGCATGTGCCTTCTATGATTGCTATGATGTATTTGTCAGGGTTTTAAAATATTTGCAAAACGCGCTAGATAAATTCACCTTCCATAAAATGTAATTTTCAGGCTCTTCTATTGTATTTATCGTGTCCTTGCGTCAATGGGGCATAATGATTTTAGAGATTAAGTAGAATTATGGAAAGATTTTAGCCCTCTCTTGAAATGTCGTAGTCTTCGTTGACACTGAGCTTCCGCAAGCGTCGAGGTAGCATAGTTAGAGAAGCGTTCGACTGCTCACTAGACTAGGACGTTCGGTTCCTATTCAAATCCCCATGGCTTTGAACACATGCAACTCCAGCCACGTTTTACGATAATAATGGGTGATCTATCTTCATGGACAGTAAAAAGAAGTTTATTTCACCCCTATCTTAATTACGCATGACTTTTACACGTTTCGTTCAGTATCCACGAGAGAAGTCCGGAAATCAATTGCTACGGATTCCAATAGCAGTTTTCAAACCAACCATTCAAAAAAACTTTTTTTTTTCTGGTCCGATCCTTGAGTTAATAAATTTTAATTTGATTATTGAATTTAGACGTGTTTGACGACACATTTTAGCAACTTTGACGCCGCAAAAGAAAACGAATTATGAGGAGAATCGTGATATGGCCAGACCTCCCTCACCACCGGTCGAGAGCATATATACTTGTACTTATCTTAGACGGGGAGTAGGGAGACCCCTATATTTTTTCTTTCGTACGATGCAATACTAAACTGAGTCCAAGGGCGAATTAAAGTATAGTTTATATGAAAATAAGTGTCAAATTATTTTCCCCTTAATAAGAATATCACTAATATACGAGTATAAATTTAAGAATTAATTTTTTTTGATTCTTTGGAGACACATTATGCCGAGATGGCATGGATTAGATACTTCTAGTATTTTCTATAAATTGCTTTAAAATACACAAATTAACATAGATCAGGTCTAATTTGGACATACTTTTCTGGAAATTTTTGTGATCGAATAAATCGATTTACGCCAAAAGACACCTCCATCCACTCAGAAGAAGAGGGATCGGGGATAACTTTTTGGTAACGTTGAATATGGGAGATGAAGGGAAACATATTCAGTAAGAAACTATCAAATAACGTGCAAATTTGTATACATGCTGGAGGAAGACTTAATTCAAAACAAGGGTTATTTCACCTAATAGATCAGTTATTTCTTATGGAAAAAATGGGAATAAAAATTAACCGCATCCATTTATACAACAGGCCACCATAATAAGACATCATGCAGAATTGAAAAGCAAGAAGGGGAAATTCCCCTTTTCGTATATTCACAGGTAGGGAATGTGACATACGCATGAAGACAGCGGACGGGCTGAGGCCCCCCCCCCTTCCCTAAGGGGGTGGAAGGAGAAGCTTGAAAACAACAAAGTAGAGTAGGCAGTATTGTAATGAGCTATAAAATTCATTAAATGGCAGTCCCATGCGGTCATGCGGGAAGGAATTTGACAGCAAAAAACACAAGATTAGTGAATGTGCATTCGTTTGAGTAAAACTAATTATTCCCTAGACGCTGTGGGTAGCAAGTGGTATTTTTGCTATCTGTAACCCTACAGTTACTATCCCGTATTACCCGTAGGAACGAAGAGTCCTAGAATCTGCCATCTGTTTATCGCATTTTATAGCCATGATCCCAGGGACCATTGAATGTTGGAGTGCGTATAATTTGCAAGACCTTGGCGCAGAAACATACGACTCTGAATTTAAACATTTCTGAAAGGATAAACTAGTCTGGCAAAGGCGGGCTATTAGCTCTTAGTAAAACATGAAAATAAAAGATAATAACTTTAAGGTATTTATCTATAGATAGGATTCTCCATTATCCATACAATTATATCCTAGTTCTTAAATTGAGTCATCTGGTGTGATACCGTCATTGGATAACGCGCGAAGAGAGCCAGTTGAGGAATGAAATTATATTGATTTTTCCTGAGGAGAGTGTACTAGATCCTGTGGAAGATTCCCATTAACTATATCTCTCCAGTACCAAGACTGATCCCATGGCTGCGTATATAGGCGCCGACGGAATGTTCTAATACGCCTTTAAAGAATCTTTGTTGCTCTTCAGAAATTCGTTTCGGACGCATAACCTTGGAATAAGTACGGATTGTCGTAAACTTGAGAAGGCTCTTAGTCGGCGCAGTGGCGAAGGTCCCAGGTCTTGCGTCTTGAGATTTATGAAGGGTTGTAGCAGAATCCTCTTTGAAATGGAGCCGGAGAGAGAGAGGAGAAGATGGAAAGAGTATATAAGATTCGGGAAGATCGTCATTCTCTGTTAAAGTACCCATTAAAATTCGGACGCCTCCCGTTTGCCCCAAATACGATTCATGGGCGGCATTTGTTTCTCACAAATACTAGCGAGCTGACTATATTGCTCTCGATGCCTTGGCTTCTCCCGTAGAAGTACATTACGTCATTCACGAACAATCTCTACGAATGCCAAACTCAAAGAAATATTCACAATTGATCAAATGATTGATTATTGACTGGGGCATATTTACTCCGGGAATAATGCCTAACAAACTGTTACGCTGTAAGGAAACGAATCTTGACTTGTATACGGAAAGATTGGGAAACCTTCCGAACCAAAGGACGAAGGACGAGCCATGGTACCAATCACATCTATATTCGTTTAGAAATAAATATGGTCAGATTGCAGCTATATACTTCACCTGAAGACATCTTGGGGAGCAAACAGACGTCCACTGTGCCTATTTATTGTGATGAAAAGGGTCACATCGTTGCCAATTTTCGCACGACCTGGCTTTTGGAAGCATACTTGTGTTTACTTCGCCAACGCGGCAACGATAGGCTCCGTTTAACATGCAATATATCGAAAGAGAAATTTTTCAACGGATGACCTGCCAGTTGCCACACATATCATAGCTGATAGCTATTCTAATAATATAACGAAAAATAGAAAACGGCTTTGCAAAAATCCGATTCTGATTCCGAAAAAATCGAGAAATATGGCAGCTTGAGGAGAAATGCTCACCTTGATAGTATTGGACAAAAAACTAAAACCAGTAAACAAATTATCATATGATGTATTTTTGAACTTGTTGAATGCTTTCGATAATGTCAAATGAAACAATATTTTCAAGATAATAGAAGCGCTTGGTATGAACAATCTGTGAAGAATGATCCATCACCATTACAAAAATCACGAAAGAAACATGCAAATGAAAAACGGAAGTATAAAAGAGTCCAAAATAAACAAAGAAGTTAGACCAGGATGCACCTCTCACCAGCACTATTCAACGTACGTGTATCTACCATATAAGAAGCAATAAAATAAGCAGAAGAATTGGGTATCAAAAGAGTCATGGTGAATGGTGAAGAAATTGACAATAACCAATTCGCAGATCACACCGTAGTAGTTGTCGTAACACGGGATGATCTTCAAGGAACTCTGAATGCTTTGGAGCAATTACTTCGGGAACATAATATGAGAATCAACGAGTTGAAAACTAAAATCTTCACTTGTGGTAGAAATAATATGATAACAGGTATAAAACACGGTGAGTGAAACTAGAACAAGTGAAATCTTCCATCTAACTGGGCAGCAGTATAACTTGGAATGAAATAAATTCGACCGACATCAAGCGAAGAATATTTCAAGCTATGACGGCTTTCATGAAGAAGAGAAAATTTCTATATTTGAACTTTTGGATGAGTTTGTCAAAATACATTAAAATAGGCCTTAGAATAGACTATTCTCGGTTGAGTATTTCAACGCTATCCACTGTACTATCATAGACCGGCTATTAAAATAAAAAAATACTCTTACCTGGATATGGAGGGTTCATGGGCGTGAACTTCAACAGCGCCCCTCGGCCGTTGAGGTATGTTGCAGTCATGCAGAAATGAATTGCAGTCATGTAGAAAAAATCATTAAAATCGATAATTTGTCCAGTGGTATCGTAATTTTATTCAAGGTTTACTTCAATAATGCATTTTACTGGCATTTTTCGTCGTTTATCGGTAACTTATGACTACAGGAACGAGATTCTACACTGTTTATGCGATTGGATCAATCGCAAAAGGAGCACAATTTATGAGCTATACTGTAAGAAAAATATACTCCACGAACTTGAATGTTTGTGCCAAGAAGAAGATTCACAAGTGTGAATTTTCAACAGAAGGCACCAGAACATAAGTGATCCGGGTCACGTCACGTCGTAGGTTGGCTTCACGGGAGAGATGGCCTACAGGCGGGATATGAGTAACGCCACGTGAACAGGTGACCTCAGGGGATAACATGATGCCCTGCACCCAGGGGTTTCCTGAAGTGAATGTCTCCAAGGGTAAGAAGGGCGAACACCTGTGACCTATGACTTTCGCCGCTTGAATAGAATCACGCAGTCACGTTCGATACGTGGGACCCGTTACTCACCGCTGCATGTCGGTTCAAATATTCTTTATATTCACACATAAGAGTCTCCTGATGGAAACAAATGTTTTCAACGCGTCAACCTCTACTCGTTTAATTTACAAATTCAGGTGTGATGTGGTGGAACTGTTTCATAATAACAGTGACGAAAACTTGCAATTTTCTACTTAATATAGATCTACTTTCGACTAGTTTCGATGTACTACATCATAATTGTAAATGATGTAGTACATCGAAATTAGCTTTAACCTTTGCTACGAAGCATGCGATAATGTGAGTTATACATTAGACTTGTGGAGTGCGGTAGTCAGGGTTAAAGCGTTGGACTACTCACTAGAGAGCCCAAGTTCGATTATCAGTCACGCCTCTCTGGGCAACCTCAGCTCCACACAAGCTGTATGATTTTTTCAGGTACCAGATCTTCGCGGGAAACCATAACCGGCACAGGGAAAGGAACTGGCCCCCTTACCCTGATGAGTGAATTTCACACGCCGTCGGGCTTAATACTGGGTTAACTCAACCATCACTTACCAAATCGATCTTCGGGTTGATTACTGTGTTTATGATTCATTTCATCTTAGGCTTAGGGCTGTTTTAATAATGAGAACTTCAGCAGAAAATGTTTCGGGCTGGACGACTTGAAATTCATTTGCCTTGAAAATATAAAGAAAAATTGCATACGCAATTATTTGTTCGGACATACATTTGAATATGTACATACATGCTAGCTCATAAAAAAATTGCTCTCTTACATATACTATATGCTTCACGCAATAATGGAAGAAGGGAATAGCGAGCACTAGAAGTTGTCCATGACAAGTCTCACTTATTTTGTTCCAGTGGTCGAATCTACCAAAATAAAATTGTAGTATGTGTATTACTCTCGGTGTCACAAAGTAACTTAGCCCTGTATCTTTAAAAAGTCCTAATCTTGCCTGTTCCATTCGTGAATCAATGGGTTCCCATGAGTCTAACATTCCCGTCATAATCACCCTCTTATCGTAGCAATTTTGAATTTTCACAATTTTTTTTAAACTTCTCGTATCAACATTTCCTGCCGTCGATCCAAAGTAACCGTCGCGCATTGCTGATCAAGCATAACTAAATAGGAATAACGCTTCCCTTTTTCTTATCTTTTCATTGCATTTTCCTACAATGCGACTAGTGAAACCAAGTTTCTTTGAGGGCTTGTACTGGTGCAGCTGTCGTTTGACGGCTGGTGTTTGCACACAACTCAGGATTTGATGTCATTTTAACACCTCAAGGGTTTAGTAATATTGTTCAGGCCACCGTTTGGTTTGCCTCTTCAGCATTGCTTAAAATGCCTTCTCCCAAGGGGTGCGGTATTTTATCTACAGGTCACGAGGTAAGGTGTAAGTCTAGTGTTTATAGTGACGACACAAATGGGACGACCGAGACGGATGCCATCCCACTCGATAACTATCGATCGTAAAGCAATATTCCCCTTCCCCCCGACCCTCCCTCCCCCTCTTCCCCCATCTCAAAAAGGGTGTCCTGTTCCGATGGCAAGTGCACCTTTGACACCAAAGCCGAACACCGTAGCCGTAGCTATTCGGGTCGAAAGCGAAACTCACTCCATATTCGACTCACGCCATGTCGCCGTCGCACTCTGCCGAGCGCGGTGAAAAGTAAAACACTAAGGGATCACGTGGAGGAGCTGGGGGAGGGGAAAGAAGAAGGGCTGCTGTGGAGGGAGTCTATGTGTGTGTGTGTAAAGTGTGGGCGGGAAAGGGGGATGCGGATTCCAGGAGCAAGACCGCGGGATGACGGCGGTGGCGTCTGCTCCGTGCCCGAAATTCTGTATACGTTCGGAACATCCCTGGGTTAGGCCGTGGATACGTGGTATGAACTCGGGATGTTTTCGAGAGAGACGTGAGGCGGGTGGAGAGCGGTAGGAGAGGAAAGCAATTTCCAAGGCTAAGGGAGGATTTAGATATAGATTTACGGTTTTTTTCCTCGGAGGAAATTAAGACCCAAACAGATCCTCACTTTTGCCATGAATATCAAATTAAATCAGTTGGGAAAAATCTGAAGCATCGTAAATTTTAGTGTATTGACACCAAAAACGTGCTCATTAGTGTTTGTATAGAATGTTAGTTTCTTAGGTCAACTATTATCGCTCATTTTTTGGAATTATTCCGAAGTTTCTAAGGTATGTTTAACTCATTCTGTCTAGAAAGTTTAAAGGAAACGAAAAGGATGAGCGTCCTCATATATTTGAAAACAGTACCTTTATTACAGTTTCTTTTTATATCAATTTGGAGGGCATAGTGCATGGGTTTTTGGGTTAATATCACGAACATTCTGCGTGGCGAGCACAATTTAAAAGCCTTGAGGAGAGATTTCAGTAAAATATCAGCGTAAAAGATTGATGAGAAGTGGGGTTTCGAAACTTGATGGTTTGGAAGCGGATGAGCGTTGATTTGAGGAGTGAATGAGGAGAATAATGGAAAACTGAAATTTGCAAGTAGGGAAACATATGAAGATTTGTTAGGCATCGCATGCGAACAGGGAGAAGCTTGAAACAGAAACGACACAAGAAAACAGATTATAGGGCATATCGAATGGCAACAAAATGTTTAGAGGTGACGTGGTATGAGAGAACATTGTACAAATGAGCACAAGGAAAAAAATCGTAGGCATTATAAACAGAAAGAAGATATAATATAAGAACGTATACATAAATTTTCATTTATTATTATATTGAAAAGTTGGAGAGTATTCAGTGTTCAGCTCTCAATGGAAGATCAGCAATGTTTGGTCTACGTCCCATCAAAATTCTAATTTGACCGGTAGCCCTGTGTAAACGGGACCCAGAAGTGTTTCATTCTTAGTGTATGAAATAGTTTATGTTTAGATTTGAATGTAACTGTAAGTTTAAATGGCTAATATAATATGTATATGACGATGGGTTAAATGGAAGAAGGGACCATTTGGTCTCAATTTCGCCCAAATAAAGACCACTATCTATCTATCTATCTATCTATGAACCCTTAAAAAAATCTAATTAAACTGGTAAAATATTATTGGTGGAAGTACTGCTGGAATCACTTAGTCATTTCTTTAATGGGTTTGGTGTAACGATAGTTTGTTCTGACCTCAAATGCTTTACTGATCGTCCTAGAGCTATTTGATCTCTGGGTTGCCACTGAATTGTTCGTTTTCAGATGACTTTGTCTTCCATTTTTTTATATAGAGGGTAACCTTTTAATCTACATTCTTTCGTTGTCTTTATGAAATGTATGATACCTATATAACCTTATTATACCCCAGAAGCTTACCCGGGGGCGTGTGGCAAGTTGTACTATAATTAACCGGATTCCGTCAATTTATATAAGCATAATGAGTCTAATTGCTCATGGTAGCATTCTTATTTTGGAGCGTTACCCATTGTACGGACTGTTACTTGGTCGATGCGGTACTAGCCTTGGAAACGAGGCGGACGGGCAGATATCTGGAATAGGCAAAGGCGAAAGGAAGCGAGCGGAGGAGTGGTTGAGGGTGGGTCAACTGTTTTGGTCACAGAACCGCAGATTGCTTCTCCCGTCATTAAACCACCGATACCCATTTTCCCTCTGGTTTCCATTCAATCTTCCCTCACGCCCTCCCTCGTATTTCTTCAAATCCTCGCTCACCCTTACTGCCGCCTCAGGGTCCGAAGGAAAACGTTACGTATATGCTCGCTCATACAAGAAATCTCACCGCAGAACAGGCAGGTGTTCCGTCAAAACGACTGTCCTCAGGTGGCGCTAACGTAAGATGCTGAAAAGAGAGAGATAGAGAGAAGAAAATAGCGTGTTCTGCGGTGACGACAGACTGGGGAGGGACGAAAGGAGGAATATTTTTTTGCCTTACAGCGGGAGAAATCTCCTCTTTAAAAAAATATATAAAATTTTAAGTCGCCCTTCTCTCCTATTGCTTTCATTCCTTTTCCTGAAAAACGTGGTGTGTACATAAATAAGAAAACACCCTGATGCAGCTGAGTGCCCACTTCCCCTTGCACAGGCCCACTTATCCCGCCCCGCCAAATAACGCGAGGGATATGACGAAAAGCGAATCGAGGACGAGAGGACCACACTGTTTACATAGATAAAGTATTACAACTTTCATTCACGCGTTCATCTACATATTTTAGGAGTGGCCAGAAATGTATACAGTGATGTATTGGTTACTTTTTTGGAAATTTTTCATAATGAGTAGGTAGGAAAGTATACTTTACAATTTCGCTAAATATACACTTATATGCGGCCGATTTCTTTAAATGATGGGTCATATGGGAATACTTACTACCACTATTACTAAAACCATAACCGAAAATATGATATTTTGTGAAAAAGCAATGCATCTTCTACTCATCCTGGCCTGAAATTCTTGTATTAAAGAGTACACGTGAATACCCTACAGTTTTTATCAATGCTGTGGCTATAGATGAGGATTATTTCTTCTTTTTAAAGTAAATTATGGGTAGAGGTACCTGGATGTGTGATGCAATCTTGTATTATGTGTGCTGAAATATTAGATAGGTACATATTTTATGCGAGATTCATGCAATATCCGCTAGAAAGATACCAAATGAGGTTTGGCAGGAGAAACTAATGTGAATGTTATTGATATCGCTCAAAATATAAAGAATATAATCCATCCCTATGCATAACTAGGTAAGGTATCAAATTCACTGGTAGAATTATTTGGAAGAGTCATTCCTCAATTTTCTAAGTAAGAGGATAATGAGGATGGGGATGACAGCAACTTATTTAATATATGAAAACGATGCATGAATAGTATATATGATTCATTTATCAATTGAACTATCGTGTAAATAACCTGAAATTTTAATATTAATATTTTTAGTTCGGGGGCTATTATTCCCGTATGACCGCCCATTTTAAAGATTACATCCCGGGGAAGATTCAAGAAAGTTTTGTGATTCTCAGAATAAAAACTACGCAGTTCATTTATTTATGAAGTCAACGCAATACTGGTATCTAATTACTTTGACGGTCAATTTAAACTTCAGAATTCTCCTCCAGCATCATGTTTCAAATGGGTAATATTCTTCTCTGGCCCACTTTTCCAATGTTATATATCTCTGATACGTAGCGTGCCATAGTCCATACGTACAAGCAGCTTCCTTGTTTACAACCTTCTTTATAGTATAGTAATTGCCTCTTCTTCATGAGCTACTTCTTATTTTGAGTTCTTATGCTTGATTTCGATCAAACTTTTTCCACCCCAGAAGACACTGCTGCCAAGATAGATTAAATATTCTATGTATATATTTTTCAGCTACTGGAACGGTAAATTAAATCTTTTTTCATTCAGATACTTGTCCTTCATATTCGTTCGTTATCACTCACTCTACTAGTATGCAAAATAATTTCAATTGACCATTTTTACTGGTCGTTGTATTCGCCCCCATCGATATTTTCTGTCGTTAGCCGCAAAATGCTGTTCACATGAAACAACGCGTGAATACAGTTGGGAGGAGGCATTGTGAACGCCCCAATGTTTTGTTTTTGTTTTTCGAATGCGATCATCTCCAAACTTTTCCGTATTGAATTCCAAACTATTTAATCAATTAAATAAGAACTAATTATTCATTATCAAATGGCGTAATATCGGACTTGAAAACTGTTGGAGAGAAATTCGAACAGTTTCGTGGATAATCAGACAATTATTGGATATCCTGGGTTCGGAGACGTCAGATGACGATTTTATTATCATCAAAAAACATTACATGAATATAAATCTTTTGAAATCAGCGTTGACCTTGTCACAATAACTTTATCCTTGCATTAGTTATGTAGGCAAAAGCACAATCAGAAGTTAAGCGAACTAACTGACTTCCGAATAGGTCGGCCATGGTCGGACCAAAGAAATTTTTTTCCTTGCACATTTCGTGACGACGACGGAAACAAACTTCAGGTACGATAAATCGAAAATACAAATGAAACCAAAACCAATAATTAACAATTCTCATTGGGAAGACACATTAAAAGGTTACGCGGATAGGCCTTAAGGAATATAGGTTTCATTGGATGGTTTGTTGGAAATTTTTTCTAAAAAGGGAAAAGAGAGGGGTATGATAACTTTACTTCGGTTAGGCTACATTTAGAATGGCCGACAAGTGTTTGGGATTCATGGGAGAAAAATGTAACACTGAAATTGGAAAAGTTTAAGAGAAAATGCGTCAGATTTGTTCAATCATGTCACTTAAGAAGTAAATAAGCGTGACGGGCAAATAGGAGGAATTAGTTTGGCTAATTTTTCTTGATTCACGATGAGAGTAGGCAAGACTTTAGACTTCTAGGATTTATCTTGCGTTGCAGAGAAAATTATCATGGCACCAAAATATTTTGGTTCCAAGATTTTCCACCATGGCGATGAAATAAAAGAGACAGATTCCAAGAAACTGCGGGAGATGCCGCAACAGTAACTTTTAACGGAGTCTCCGGCTATTATGCATTTCGATGCAACAATTTCAGAGTGTAAAAATCATTCGTCTTGACCGGGATCCCGGTCCTGACATCCTGAAATTCTTGCATTAAGAGAGACAGATTGAAGTACTTCCTCTTCCTCCTCCAGATTCAAGTCCTCCCCTTCATTGCAAAATCAAGCCCGAGCACCCAATTTATATTAACTTAAAACATACAATTATTGCCAAATTTGCATGCCTGAGTGTAAACATACAAGTGATTTTTTTAAATTAACTAATATATTTTCAAATGCATGTACGACCTAATAGCATGTATGACCCAAAGTCATATACGAGCGATTGCCATTGTTGGCATATGAGGCCAGCTCGTGTAGATGGCCTCATGCGCCACACCCCCTTGCAGTGACTTACGAGATACTGTGTAGAGTTATAAGTAAATATTGTACGATGGCCAAAAAACTCTGCCTCATACCCTAGAGATGCTTTTGAGGATACGATACAGATGTAGATAAACTGTTAATACGTTAGGGAAATGATTTAAAAATTCCGACATTCATTCTACCACATCTACCGTAGCAATTTGCAAACTAGGATATGATATTTATAATACAACTCTCGTGTTACAAGAAATATTATAATTGAGAATATTACCTCATCATATCTTAGCAATGGGAGTTGTGTGGCACTTCCACTACCAGATCTTCCTGTAAAAAAGGAAATGGCTGGAAAATGGAGAGGAACCAGGCCCCTAATCTCTGAACATGATAATCATAACATCTAAGGACTTAATTAGCGTTGAGATCTGCTCTCTCTCATCAGTACAACCTTTGGGTTGGTTACTGTGTTATCTATTGACCTCATCTCAGTCATTTCATTTCACTCAAAACCTCTCAAGTCTAAAAGCGAAGTGTCCGCCGGCCGTGTGATGATTGTGATACGAAAGTGATCTCCGTGAACACAGTATTTTACTCTGTGACGGCAGACACAATTAATCAACGAATATCTTTTCAGGGGTCTACGAAATACCTGCATGATCAATGGGGCCAGCCTAAAACCATAATTAATACACGTATGACAAATTTAAAATCCGAGCGAGTAGCTATTTTCTGTAGTGATAAATTTGTAAAAATTATATTTAGAAGCATCCCGATTCGCAGGAAAATTAATTATTAATGTGCAAGTATACTCGTAGGTGCATGAAATGTGTCTAAAAATTAGTAGGAGTTCGTAGCTCACCTGTAGGGACAAGCGCCTACTTGTCAGTAGTAGATCTAGTTACCCTATGAGAGAGGTCATTTTCATGTATGAATTGAACTAATTATATAGCCTGTTTTAACGGTGGGGTGAGTAGCTTCTGGGGCTGTCCAGTAGGTAGTGTACAGGGTTGTTGACTGGAGGGCCCGGATCCTATTCCGGTTTACGCATTTGAGAACCCTGAGCTTTACCCAAACTATGTGAACTATCGGGTATCAGATCTCTCAGACCGGGAAACCATAGGAGGCACAGGGAAAGTAATTGCCCCCCCTTATTAACCTTGATGTTTGAATTTCACAGACCATTGGGCTTAGTACGAGGTGATTTATGTCCTCCTCACTTATCAAACAGACTAGATTACTGTGATTTTTTTAGCCTGTATACGAATTCAAAAACCATGCTGAGCTGGAAATTTACTTAAAGACCAACACAGATCCTAGAATAAATATTTTCAGGCTTAGAGTACGTTGGGCATTTAAAATGAGTTTCTTACTCATGAGTAATATTTATTCTGAATTTTACTAAATTCACAAGTGTTCTTCGAGGGGTTGAGTGGCATGACCTTCCACGACCATAGATAGGCCCACCTTTCCCTAGTTAAGCCTCTTCTGTGGATGAGGGAGAGGTGTCGAGAGGTGGAGATAGAGAAGAGAAAAAAACATTTTCCAAACAACCAACAACACACAAAACAAACCCGCGACCCAGGCCGTCAATTTAGTCGGCGAGCGAGGATTTTCCCGGACAGAACCAGATTGCGGAGTGGCAGGAAATAATGAGCTCACGTAATGTTATGGCCTCACCTCATCAGTCACGGGATTTTGGGGAGCAGGGCCGTACCAAAACATGGCGGGCGGACTAAAGGGGGAGGGGATGGGAGTTGTTGTATGGAGGGAGATAAGGTAAACGAGTCGAGCAAAAGAGGTAGGGGGGTTCGGGGATGTTTGGGTGCAGGTGGGGAGGCTGTGGGGAAGGGGAGGAGTCGTCGAGCGACCACGGGCACCGCGGCGGAACATTACGGGGTCATCCTACGGAGGTCACGCCGGTCGTGTGTGCGGGGTCACTTTCAGTCGGGGGCAGGGTGGGAAGAGGAGGAAAGCCGGGACACGAGGGACATACATCCCCGTATTTATGGGCCCCTCGCTTAAAAGGACCGAGAGGGCCATGTTTTAATAGAAAATTTATTGCGTCCCATTACGAGTGCAGGCATATCTTAACACACATCTTCCCTCAGTATAATTACGGCTAGGAGTTCACGTGCCGGGGAAACAATAGCCAATCCCCCAAGCACCACCGCGGGGCACCGGGTATCTCCGACTCCACCCCATTTTATGGTGAGGGAGAAATTTTCTTTTAGGCTCCGAATAAATGGGAGAAGGGGTGGAGGGGAGGCATTTAAAAGCGTTAATGCCTGAACGAAAGAAAATGCCATTGAAGGTTTGATGTGACCCCGGTGGTCGATGGTTTTCGATGACTCCGTCGGGAGGGCCAGTCAAATGAAATTCAGCCTCGCGTAATTATTTAACTGTGAGACTGTTAATCCGTTTTCTATTTATAGAATTTGATCTGAGGGATGCGAAAATACTAAACAGGAGTCATGCGTAACACATAAATCGATCATGTTTTCCGACCCACGGAAACCATAACTTAAAAAATAGCTTTTCATAAAAATTATACCGGTCATTCCGTTTTAAGTTTAATTGAAAGTTATGAAACGCACTGCTAATTCGTTATTTTTAAGCAACACAATTCAAAAAAGAACGACCATTGTTTTCACAGATGAACGGTCTTTATAATGTTTTCAATATTTTTTGTGATCTATTGTGTTTTATTAAATAATTTTTAAATGCTTTCGTACCGTCATTTATATTTTAACGGTCACTTACATTTTTATCCTGAAAATAAAAAGACCAACGGTGAAAATACTCAGTTATGAAAATGAAGAGTGAGTTTAATTCTAGATTTTGTCATGTCAAAAAAATAACTAAGCATTAAAAAAAAGAGATACCTTTTAAAATAAAATGGTGGAATGGTGAAATAAAACGTTTAAACTTTAACGTTTCAAATTTCATTCTCCGAGGCACATCGTTGTAGATTAATATTGAACCGATGTTCCGCTATTACTGCTCCTGAGTTAAGTTAATTGTATATTTTGCCTTTAATTCTCAACTATTTAATTGAAGCAATGTCATGTATCGATGATACAACAAAAGGCATGTGGTACCGCGTCACATTATGTCGGGATAATGCGAGGTAATATTCTTGAATCGTAATTGTCCAGCTCAGTTTAATCGGAGACGTTTAACGTCTGTGAAAACTATAGCACGTAAAAGAGAGTCAAAGTTATTTAGTTTTTACGTGCACTAACGTAGAATATCAGTCACAGGTTATTTTCAATGTGAGAAAATAGAATATTGTTGCCATCCAAATATTTATAATTTTGGAGGAAGGCCACATTGCAGAGATATTCTATGTAACATTATTACTGCTCAAGTCATTATCGATACTGTCATTGAAAGTGTAATGAAATTGTGAGAATTTTGATTGCTTGATATAACCTGTAGGCAAAATTTTTCAGCCAGGAAAATAGTCAATAAAAGGAGGAATCATCTCGTAAAAATAAACAATTGACAATGCGTGGAAATAATTAAGTGGGATTTAAGACGGATACGTTTCCAGTGTAAAAGAGAATTTTCATAGGTTTGAAATTGGAAGACTGATAAAGTTCAGCGCCAAATGAAAGTAAAGATGCTTGCTCTTGGATCGTAGGCTTTTTCTATGATTTTTAGATGTTATGCTGAATATCGACATTGGCTGTGGATGAAGCATTTTTTCGCTTGCTTTTCTATCTTTTCAACGAGAGTATTAAAAAAATAAGTGACCACTTCGTTGACCAGGTAGCCCTTTTTAAAGCTTGAGAAGCCCATTGAACCACAATATACTAACGTGTATAAACCACATGAAGCCAACCTCGGGAGCAACCTCGGTAACGAGCAAGTTTGGAGTGATTAGCTAAATTTGACATCAACGTGAACTAGAGGTACATCGTCATCATCAGTATTTCAATCCTAGGATTGGTTTACTGTAGCCCTCCATTCTACTCTATTTAATATCAATTCCCTCAATCCTTGATACCTTCACTGTTTTACGTCCTTCTTAATTTGTCCTATATACATGTCTCTTGGTCATCCTCGAAGATCTTCACTTCTTTTTTTCCTTCTATTATATTCAATCAATCCATTGTGCCTCACTTTGTCTCCAATCCATCTATTTCGTCTTTGCCGTAGAGTTCTCTCTATGATCCTATCCTCTTCCGCTCTTCTATATACGTACTTCCTCGTTCATTTCTTTGTCTGTCCATTTTATCTTCAGCATTCTCCTCTAGCACCATGTTTCAAAATCTTCGCAGGTCCACTTTTCCAATGTTCCAAGTCTCGGAACCATAGAGCGCCATGGTCCACACGAAATTCTTGATGATTTGCTTACTTGTTTCCAGCCTTAGGGTCTTTGAACTTAGTAATTGCCTCTTCTTCAAGAATTTGTTCTTAGATTGGACTATTCCTCGCTTGATGTCGATCGAAATTCTTCCATCCAATGTTATTCCTCTGTCCAGGTAGATGAAGGAAAACACTTGCTCTCGTTTCACCCTTCGAATTTTGATATCTGCATTCAGCTTCTCTCTTCCAAACACAATCATTTTAGTTTTCTTCTTGTTGATGTCCATATTATATATATATATATATATATATATATATATATATATATATATATATATATATATATATATATATATATATATATATATGATATGGTACGAATGGTATGGATATAATATATATATATATATATATATATATATATATAGGTTATGGTACGTAACATAAAAATAAATTTCAATACATTTAAGATAAGGTTCTATCCCCAGATGCTGAAGATGATATAATGGTTGGATCGGGTTCCAAATGGAAACGTTTTCGGAAAGACTACGTATTCGGATTGATCGATTCAACCTATTTTCGCATTTATATACTCATCATGGTGAAATTTTTGTCTCTTTTTACGTTAGATTATCATTTCAATTTTTATTTAATTGAAAAAAAATGCTATACCCCACATAAATGATAATGAGTGTCGAATATTTACCGCAAGACAGGCTAAATCCGTAGAACCCTGACGATGGAATTCGTATTTCCTAGGGTGAGAATACGATAAGGGCCAGGAAAGTGTTTCGTAATTGAATCTTCCAATTTTTGATATAACGTGCTGACATTTGAAAATATTAATACGAAACAGAAATATGCCTGCCTCCAAGATGTCTCGGACGGTTTGACAAAATTCGACGCCTAGGCAACTCGAATAAGGCGTAGGCCCTGCAATACACTCAGGAGGTGGAATAAGACGTGAGATAAAGATATAAGGGAGGGGAGAGCATCGATTACATCGTGGAAAGGCATGTCTTACCAACTTCATATGGACCAGAAACAATTAACGTGAAAGCTACAGAAAAATCCCATCAGCTCTGGTTAATTTCTCAAAAGTTAGTGACGTTATCCATTCATTATACAGCACGCAAATACGCACAATTTTCACGGTGGAGAAATCAGATGCTTGGTCCAGAAAAATTTGCCATCTTTAAGATGAGACGATTTCCTGCCGATATTTTTAGCCAGCTAAGCTATCGAGATGACATTTTCTACAGAGAACTCTTTGATCATCTAGATCACTCACGTAGAAATCAAGGGATACACGCTTTGACTATAGCCTAGAGAACCCGGTCAAAATTTCTTGAAATCTGCTGCATTTGAATATTTGGGTAAACCCAGATGATGTTTCTTACTCACTTCTATCTACTTCTTGATTCTGATATCAGTAGCACGTTCAAGCTTCAGTATTCCGCTTACAATTCCGTGTTTTGAAGACCTTGAATTCTTCCCAGCTGGTCTATAATCAATGCACTTTGAGTACCTCTCATATGGGTTGAAATTACTCATGTACAATGAGCTCTCGGGTCGGAATTCGATATTCTCAAATCTCCTTGGACATTAGGCTTTCTTGGAGGAGGGAAATCAAGTCTCTAATCAAATGAGAAGCTAAATGCTTAGTTTGTTTATTAAATTATATATGTTTTGGATTCCTGGATCCCTTTCTGCTTCAGTCTCAATTATTTCTCGTGTGAGTAAAAATTATATCGACTGTTTCGAAGAAAAGAGATGAATATTCTACTGAAGCCCCCTGTCATCCGTTGAAGAATATTAAAAATCCCGTTCTATAAATAACCAATTGAATTTTGACCTCGGATGCGAATTAAAATTCCACTCTCCACCCAAACAACCGGATCTCATTGGCGCCAAAGAAATGCTCAAATTCGTAAAAAAGATTTTACAGTCTAGTAATTAAAGTTTAACCTTTTTTTCAACACTACGATTGGGACAATAGTTAAATAAATCAACTATTGGATTGGAGCTGCCGAGGACTCGAATGAAAACTCAAAAACTGCATTTCTCCTTCTCATACATTTTTATAAACCATTATTCCTATATTGATTGAATCATATTTTTTAATAAATAATATATTTATATTATATATATATAATTATATATATATATATATCTTATTATATTTATATATATATATATATTATTTTTATTTATTATTTTATATAATAATATATTTTGTTAAATAAATCAATTATTTGGATTGGTCACATTTTTAACGAGTGCCAACCACTGGATGAGTTTGAATGTTCACGATAACGAGAGGGCAAAAATATGAGTTTTTTTCACGCGCAAAAATGGAGATGTATTTGCGTCCTGAAGGCCTCTTAATTCCTCTCATACCCGTTCCTTTTCCTTCGGTTCACGCCTACAATAATGACTTTCTCTCCCTACGAAATACTCCAACTACGAGCAGAATCCAAAGAGGACTGGCATCTCGATAGATCCGCTGAGGGGGCGGGGAAGGTGGGAAGGGACAGGAGCGACGGTTCTCCACTTCCCAGCTCAACAACTCCCCAGCCCCTCACAGAGAACCTCTGTCGTTAACAGCCGAAGCGAATCCCAGAAACTTTTCTTCGACGAGGCACGCAGAAAGAAATTGCGCCGAGGGGAACGAAAAAAAGCAGAAATAAAAAAGATGAACGAAACACATCGACCGTCTTCGGGAAGCAGAGAAATTGGCAGGAACGGCACTGCTAATTCCCCATTCATTCCTTCCTCACCCCTTCTCAACCCTCTTGTCCACATTCCCCTCCAATTTTCAGAAACCCTTCCCTTCCCGACCCGCCCGTGGACTCCGCCTTAACCCCTTCATCGACCGACCCCCCATCCTCCCACCGCACATTTATTCAGCAAAAAGAAAATCCTCCGAAAATATTCGCTCCTCAACCAATTTTTCAACCTTTTCTTTCCCGTATACACACTAATATATATATATATATATATATATATATATATATATATATATATACACACACACACGCACATACATACATGCATACATACATACATATATACACCAGGGCGATTCGAAAAGTAAGGTCTCCTATTTTTTTTATGAAAAATCAAATTTATTCTCCACTTTGCATGCATCGTAAGAAAGGTAAAGCATTTAGATATTTTTTGTCATTGTCGGCTTGACGATCAATCACTTTTTGCATCCTTGTAAGCAGCTTTTGCATCCGGCGTCGTACCTTTCTCCCGCCGCGTCACGAAGCAAACTGACGACTGCTTCTTGCACTTCCTCTTCTGACTTGGATTTCTGTCCTCCTAGGGGTTTTTTGAGAGCGGAAAACAAGTGGTAGTCGCTTGGAGCCACGTCCGGTCTGTAAGGAGGGTGGTCGATGATATCCTAGCCGAATTCATTGAGTAGGGTGGTCGTTTGATGTGACACATGGGGACGTGGATTGTCATGATACAAACACGCTCCTTTGGTGAGACACGTTGTAACCGAGGACCTCCAACAAATATTCTGCGCGGAGAAGTAGCCACTCTCTTCATTATGGCCTTCCTTTATCTCATGAAGGGTAATTCTCCGGTTATTGCGCACCATCTCGTCAATCGAAGCCACCGTTGATTCCGGCAAACTCGGCCGCCCCGACCGCTGCTCATCGTGGATGTTTTACCGCCCATTAAAAAACTCCCTGCACCACTTCCCCACGTTTTGGATGTCCATACACTTCTCACCGTACACTTCCACCAAATAGCGATGAATTCATATCGGAGAAGCAGTCGTCAGTTGGCTTTGTGACGTGGCGGGATAAAGAAATGACACCCAAAATATGTTATTTCACGTTTCGACAGCTCGGCTGTCGTCTTCAGGATGGCGTTCTCGGTGAAGAGCGGAGAGGACATGTGCGGGGGAGAGGTGGGGGAAGGAGAGGTAAGGGACCAATAGGAAATGAACAAGGGGATGGGAGGGGATATGTAGGCAGTCATTTGATGCATTCAGTGGGCTTGGTTCAGCCCGGGTGCTTTAAATGACTGGGACATCCAGATATGCATGCGCCTTCTCGCCGGTTCTCACCTCTATGATACTAGATTTGGGAAGGGTTTCAGTCATCAAAAGATTGGTTTTGTAAAGCAGTGTAAGTAGGAATAGGATAATTTATGATGGTGGGAGATTTGGTGGAATAGCGGTGGTTATTCATGCGGAGGGAAAGGGTGGTCGTGCATTCGCCCACGTAGAAGGCAGGGCAGAAGTTGCGGGAGAGGCAATATGTAATGTTTTTTGAGGTACAGGTGGCGAGCGGTTGGGAGTTGGTACTGAGTGAGGGGGAGGGTCTTAGAAAATGACAACATTTGCAGCGTGGGCGGTTGCATGGTGTGGATAGGGGCGGGGGAGAGATGGTGGTGCTCGCAGTTGGTTTTATGGACTTGAAGATGTCTCGCAAGTTCAACGGGCGTTTAAACGAAACAGAGGGACAATGTGGGAATTTAAGTGATATGAACTCAGTGTTATTAATAATTGGGAGGAGGTCACAGATTAAATGTATAATATTGTGTGTTTCAGGGAAGAAAGTAGTGATAAGATTAGGACATTTTGGGCGGTTTGGTTTGGGAAGTGGAGTGTATTGGGTTAATAGTTTGAGAATTTTACTGTTTAGAAGTTTTTCAGGGTACCCATATTTTCTGAGTGAGTCATGTAGCTGGTCTATGCATTTCTGTTGGGAGGGGGTGTTGTTGTAGAGACGGAATATGCATGTATATATTTATTTATTTTCCCCCATGCTCAGGCTACTTGCTAATTGTCCAAGTTATTTTTTTACCACCTCACCCAGGAATAAGTGAGGGGAAGAGAGGAAGAATAGGAATAGAAACTCAAAACGAGAGAAAATAGGGGAAAAAGCAAGGTAAAGAGTCCAAAACATGGTTGGGTAAGCGGGAATGGAAAGGAGAAGGCATTGGCAGATACAATGGCGGAGTCATGGAAAGAATTTCCCTTTTTGAGGAATTTTTTTGGCTTTAGTAAAATTTGAAATTCATATTTTTTTCATGCCCAGTACTTCTTTGAAAAACGTTTTTCCCCTGAGCATACAATTATCAACTTCAGGGTGTATTAAGATATCTAAATTAGCGCTTCTAGTCTCAAATTTAAATCATATTTCTTCCTATATGAAAATACCCTATCCTATTGGAGTTGTTCTGGTTCCGTAAAAGGGAGGAGGAAGAAGCAAGTTTTCAGCCTTCCTCTCAGTCGTCTCCTTCTTACTCAGGAGGAAAAGAAGGCAACATGATCCCTCTGCATTCTTCCCTTTGAGAGTGGAGGGGGTTGGCAGGAAGCAAGAGAGAAGAAAAAGTGGAGGGGGTTTGGAATGAGAAATCTTAGGACGGGTGGGGGTAGAAAACTTTTGCTCGATTCGGCGTCGAGTCAAGAACGTAGGCAGGCGTTCGCTTAACCTTAGAGGAAATTTCTGCCTTCTTGTAGAAGCGAGAGCTATAGGGGAGGGGCAGGGTGATGATGAAGGCATGGGAATAGTTTGAGTCACAAGAAGTGGAGATCAAGTAGGGAAAAAAGAACATTTTGACGAGCAACGTCGTTTCAAATTAAGAAAAAGAAAAGTTTACGAAATATAGCGATTTTGATTAAAGAAAGAAAGAGCAGTAGGTGTGGCAAAATGTAGTCATGAAAGGATATACTTACGTATGTATATGCATGGTACTCGAATATTATACGCCGAAAACCTAAGGATATATATATATACTTATATAAATTTATTATATAATATATAATTTATTATATAAATATATATATTTATATAATAAATTGGACAGCAACAAACAAACAATAAAGAAACACATAAAAAGATAATTCACGCGTTATTTCTTGATAATTTCGACGGAATTCTCAAGAGATAACGTGCGAGTTATCTTTTTATGTGTTTCTATATTGCTTGTTTGTTGCTGTCCAATTTACTATTCGCCACTTCCGTGTTACGTCGACGAAATCATATATAAATAAAATATATATATATATATATATATATATATATATATATACACATACATATGTATACTACCTTGATCAAAAATTTCCCGGAATTTATTCAGAAAATTAAAAATACAAGTTTATTCATCTAAATCTATATTGTCCCCTTCAAAGTAATCCCCATCGACTGCAACACACTTATGCCAGCGCTTGATCCAATCCTCGAAACATTTTTTATATTCGGTTTTCGGTATGTCCATCAGTGCTTCCTGCGATTTTTCCATTACTTCCTCTCGGCTGCTAAAACGCGTTCCCCGTAATGGTTTTTTAACTCCTATTGAACAGAAAGAAGTCACAGGGAGCCAAATCAGGTGAATTCGGTGGCTGTTGGATGGTATTTGTTGCATTTTTCGTCAAAAAATTACGAATAATGATAGCACTGTGCGACGGTGCGTTATCATGGTGCAAAATCCACGAGTTTTCTGCCCACATTTCTGGTCTCTTTCGGCGAATTGCTTCACGCAAACGTCTCATAACGCCCAAATAATACTCTTTGTTTACTGTCTGGCCTTCTGGCAAAAATTCATGATGCACTACACCGTTGTAATCCATGAAAACCGTCAGCATTGCCTTCTTTTTTGACTGAAAACGACGTGGTTTTTTTGGTCTCGGCTCATTTGGTGAACGCCATTCACTTGCCTGATGTCTGGATTGCGTGTCGTACTCATAAACCCACATCTCGTCTCCAGTAATGATCCTTTTGATGAATGTGGGATCGGATTCAGCCTCGCAAATCATGTCTTTTGCGACGTCAACACGGTCTCTTTTTTGCATGAAATTGAGGTCTTTTGGCACCAACTTTGCTGCTACACGACGGAAACCCAAATCATTAACCACAATGTCTTGGGCGGATCCATAGGCAATGTTCAAGTCCTCCGCTATTTCTCTGATGGTTAATTTGCGGTTATTGACCAACATTTCTTTTACTTTATCAATTTTTTCACCGACTTTCGATGTCGATGGTCTGCCACTGCGTTCATCATCTTCGATTGACTCACGACCACTTCTGAACCGCTCGTGCCACTGGTAAACGACCGTTTTTTTTAGAGAATCGTTGCCGAAACACTTTTCCAACATTTCCAACGTCCGTGCGCCACTAAATCCGTTTTTTACGCAAAATTTAATACAAGTTCGTTGTTGCAAATTTAAATCCATTTCTGAAATTGTAAAAAATCGCCAACACACACAGAGATAGATGTACTCTTGGCTACGTAACTTTTGCAAATGTCAAGTTATGACACTAAGATTTAAAGGGAATATCAACAACTGATGTACCAATTTAACAAAAAAAAACAGAACTCAAATCGGAACGATGGGAGCGCCACACGGTGGTTATTCCGGGAACTTTTTGATCAAGGTAGTATGCATATATTTATACACACAGACATATATGCATATCTTTCATACACATATAATTGACTCAACACACTGATGAAGGTGATTGGGAACAGAAATATTAAAAGAGAACCCTGTTCATGGTTTCTGTGTAATGTTTTCCTTGAAAATACGCTCTTCCCTGTGTTTGAAGTAAAATGTTTACAGCACCACACCGGTTAAGTTTTTTAAACATCAGTGGTAATGGAAATCATTATTAGTGTGTTAGATTTAGCACCAAAGGTACAAAATACATTCAATTAGCAAATATTATATCATTGACTGTGGCATTATGTATGTTTAGAAACTGGGTTAAGATTTATAATTGCGGGATATTTTGTTGATATAAATAGAAAGAGTAGTTGAGCATTCACCTATGCAAAAAGTGGAGCATTAAAAAATGTGTATGAAGTTTTTCGAAGCGCAAGTAGCCTTTGAGGTATGTATGCAAGTGGAAACTCGAGTGGAAAAGAGGACAGCATGGACGTTTGCTGGGTGAGAAATGGTTAGGAGTCAGCGGGGCGAAGTAGTTTTTCCCTAACTTTAATATGACACTTATATTTCAGAGACGATTGAAAGGAACGAAGGGGTATGTTGGAATGAGGAGGGTTTTGGATTGATTACATTTTTCTGTGAGGTAAAGTTCCCGTAGAATCCATTAGATTTGTGATTTTTGACTTCTAATAAGTTTGGCACCAAGTCAACGTAACTGCGAGAGATATCGAAACGGTAGATTTTAACGGAATCATCTCCTAAATGTGGATTACCATGCGATATTATTAGAGGGTAAAAACCATTGGCCTTGACGGGGATCAATTTCGTATCCCTCGATGTCTGGCCGAGTACTTTAACCAGTTAAGCTTCCGAGGCGTCCTCTTACACTCCTCTCTTTGAGGCATTCTCTTACACTTGGTAGCTTAACCTGGCTAAAGCACCTGACCGGGCGTCGAGGGATCCGGGTTTGAAACCAGGTCAAGGTGAATGATATTTAGTCTGAAAATGTTGCAATGTTTGAGACTATGCTTGAGGTTTTTTTAGACCGAGGAATATATCTGGCGTTGGATAATTGGATTTTCTTATGGATTATTTTGTATCAATGTTTTCATGCACGTTCGCAAAAGAGCATTATTTTAATAGTGTGAGTATTAAATTTCTTTATAGGAACTAATAAAGTGTATTTCATTTTTGGTAAGGAGGTATGTTTGACAATAAACACGCGATTTCATTTTAATTTCTTTTCAAAGTCTATAGACTCTACTGGAATGCACAATTTAATACACGGCTATGAGCAATATTGATATGAACCGTCGGCGTCGAAATTAATCTGCTGTACTTTTAGGAGATACAAGCAATTTATTTTATTTTTGCTTATCACGCATTTCCACATCAATTCATTTGCATTACATTTGAATTTAAACAGCTATTTGTGAATATCAGTCACTTTTTTATAGTTTTGTTAAACAAATCATAAAATTGGATTATGCATATTTTTGCACCAAGCACAAGCTATCTGATAAGGTTGTTTGGCCACGGTAAAGAGAGAGAGCAAAAATTGAGTATTTCCGGCGCTCAAACACGAATATTTATAAGGAGGATGGATTAAAAAGGTATGGCTATCTCATCCGGCTGTGCATCTTGTCAATATTTGTGTTTGAATCGTAAAAATAATGAATTTATTTACAGATTTTTTGGGGAATCAGAGAGATACCCTGGATTTGAAACGTACCATATATTCTATGGACACAAAGGTTCCATACCGGTGGAGGAAAACGTTTAATTAAATCAAAACAGGTATTGAAATTTAAAAAGTTGCAACATTGACACGGACGGCAGAAAAAGATTTCCTAAAGGAATTCCAGCTTTCAGTGGCTAATATACATCCGACTCTGACTCAATTCATTTTCAAAATGTGACAACGTATGCTTCATCGGAACTCCCTTCCTTCCTCCTCCACTATATATATATATATATATATAATATAGTATAGTATATAGTGGGTCGCGATAGTCCGGGGGGTAGAGCGTTGGACTGCTGACCGGAGGGCCCCGGGTTCGATTCCCGGGCAAGGCACTCTGGGCACCTGCAGCTCCACCCAAGCTATGTGATTTTTCGGGGACCAGGTCTTCCTGGGAAACCATAACCGGCACAGGGAAAGGAACTGGCCCCCCTACCCTGATGTGTGAATTTCACACGCCGTATAGGGCTTAGTACCTGGGTGATCTCTACCATCACCTACTAAACCGACCTTCCGGTTGATTACTCCGTTTATAGTATATATGCATATATATATATATTGTATATATATATATATATATATATTGTATATATGCATATATATATATGTATAAATATATATATATATAACACTTTTTGAAAGTCTCACATACGTGAATAATAATGTATAACACTTAGCACTAGTGGACACAGACAACACACAGAAACACACAAAAAAGAGACTCACTATTTTTTGAATTTTCGGTGGTCGTGACCACCTTTATCAAGGAAGAGACTCTTCCTTGATATAAAATATTTATGTATGTATATATATATATATATACACATAAATATATATATATATATATATATATATATATATATATATATATATATATATATATATATATATATATATATATATTTGAAAACGAACGCTCCTCAGCAATGATACAAATTTATAAAAACACACACAAAAAAAAGAGAAAGAAAACTGTGTCCATATATTGTTTTAATTGAAGTATTTATCTTTTTATTGAAGTATTTGCTTTTAGAAAGGTGGTAGTGCCACCGTAAATTCAGAATACGTTTGAGTTTCTTTTTTGTTCACTAGTGCTATCTTGATATACATTATTATTCACATCCGTGAGAGTTTCACATAAATTATTTATATATATATATAAAAATATTTTTTTATGTGTATATAAAAAATATGTATATATATATATATATATATATATATATATATATATATATATATATATGTATATATATATATATATATATATATATACGAGTATATATATATAATTATATATATGTATATATATACATATATATATATAATTATATATATGTATATATATATATATGTATATATATATATATACATATATATATATATTTAATAGCAATTTCCGATACTTTACTATGCCGTGGGAAGAAGAGATTTTTTATTCTAGTGAATATCAATGTTAACGATGATAACAAGTGAAAAAAAATGTTAACTTCGCAAAAGATATAAGAGTTCATGAAATAACCCTGAATACAGAAAATATTATTTTATCATGAATTAAATAGAAAATAATATTTATTATCTTTGATCAATTGGACAAATGGAGTGGGTACTTCTTCGTGTACTATATATTCATTATCTCTTGTCTCTCTTTCAGGTAAGATTTACTTTGCAGTCTTTGACAACCTTCCATGAAGTTGGCATGCTCGTTGTAAGTATATTGCATATATTTAATGGCTTCAGAGTATACTTAAACATTTTTCACATCCTAACGAAGTAATTAAGAAGATTCTATAGGAATCTTACGTTGAATGTATGAATTACATTTAATACAAGTTAGTAAAAATTAACATAAATTACATTATGTGATGATATTACTGAAAGATTGAAATTTGGTCCGTAATATATCAGTATTATAAGTATTTTTTCTGTGCTTTAAAATAAAAGTTTGTTTCACGAACACTGACATCAGGTTAAAGAGGTAAATGAATGTATTATCAGTAATATCGAAAATCCTTGAAAAAGTGCAACGCGTACTTTATTACCCCCTACCCTAAGGACATAAAAGGCGTACGTTTTAAATGTTACAGTTTCAAATATTCGAAATTACCATACTTTACTTTCTGATTAATTCGGAAGTTTTCATTATAATTGTATGTACGACGGAAATCAAAGTCCAAGTTTGTATACACAGATGTAAAAAGGCATAAATATTAGGAAAAATAAAGATAATTATTTAACTCTTTTCTCTCTTTGGAGAAACAACGAATAGAAAAAAATACATTCATCGGTTAACTAAATCCCTGCATTCAATTCCTTCAAACGAGCCGCCAACTTTCGGCTCATATGTAACTATACTTAACAAGTCATACAGGTATTTCGAAGATTAATCAAAATGTATTCCAAATATTTAATTACTGAGTTTGCCAAACACAATATTCCGAATGAATGCAAATGGTTTATTGAATTTCACGCGGACAAAGAGTTTTCAATCACCCGAAAGATTTTCAGACAGGCTTTTGTGTCCTAAAAATTTTTCTTTATATCTGATTAGGTTATCTTTTTAAATTAACATACTAAACTTTATCAATAAAAAAATTTTAATGTCTGAAAAATCATTGTCGAAAAAGAGGATGGAATCCAAAGGCTTGATCCCTTCAAGCCTTGTATTTACGCTAAGTTTAGATTTAAGGTATTTATGGCCGTTTAATTATATTTGTTTTAACATTTCCGTCGGTAGTCGCTGATAATTCACACTAAACTAATAAAACTAGAGCAGACGTAGGCAGAATCTGGGCAGAATTTAGACAAAATTGGAGATGCCAAAGGGTACATTAACATTAACAAAAAAAATATTATATCAAAGAGATAGCAAGAAGTTGAGAAACCCTGGTTCGAATTCCGGAGGTGGCAGATATTTTTCATTGGTATCCCCATCCCTACTTGAGGTGCTTTTTGGAGGGCAATTTGAGTGAGTACGCCGTCCTTCGGATGGGACATTAAACTGCCGACCCCTTTGACGTATTTCGTTAAGTGAGCGATGTCGACGCCGGATTTCTCTCCCCTCATCCTTTCCTGTCCATTCCTGATGGCGCAAATGACCTCAGCTCTTGGTCGCTTCGTCTAAAACTGCTACTACTACCACTAGAAGGTGAGAATTTATAACAATTTTATTACACTAAGTAAAATGTCAAAAAAAAATTGGTTTACTTAAATGTAGAGCAGAGTGCTTTATTGACGTGAGACTTGGTTTTTGAGTCTCTAGAAAGAGCTTTATTGGAGTATTTTGAGATTTGGGTGTGGCGGAGAATGGAGAAAATAATTCAGACATAGAGAAAGACAAATCGTTTGGTAAATGCGAAAAATATGAGGTCAAATAAAATGGGGGGAAAAAGGAAAGAAATGGGTGGGTTTAAAAAAATTGGTGTTTTTTTATGGTGTACATGGACACTAGGCTAGAAATGTTGCCGAAATAAGCTTACATCCGGCTTATTGAGTCTCCCTACCATTCTAGGAATTTTTGTCATTAGTTTTAGGTAAGAATGGGAAAATTTAAAATCATAAAATTCAGCAAAAAATCTGTTTTTTAACTTGAAATAGCAGATTTTTAACTGCTTCTCTCAGAAAATTATGAAAGACTCATTCCCAACCCAGCGGTCTCATGTTTCCCCTTCTCACATGTCGTTACCCAAACAGAACTACCCATGACAATACGAACAATCTTTCGGTTTAGTCCGGGGAATGATCCGAAAAAGAAAAGAAGGACCATTGGTCAACAGCCGAACGACAATACATGGGCGAGTACTTGTCTCTTTAGTAATTTATTAATTCTTTGTTAACAATGAAACAGTCACATTGAGTGTAAATAAAGGCCTCGACTGGCTTACTCGAAATCCTTTACCCGAACAATCCCTTGCTTTTGTAGGCGCTTTCATCCCCTTCGATTCATTTTGGAAAAAGAAACCCATTTTCCAGAAGTAGGAAGAAAATTTCTACGCTCCAAGGAAGTTTATTTGAGAAAGGAAGGATTGTAGATACTTTGTTTCTTTATCTCCTGAGATGTCAGAGTACATCTTTGTCACGACGTCTTTGGGGTTTGGTGTGTTTTGACGTCTCTGAAACTCGAAACAGGAATAGACTTTTTTTATAAGAACTGGAAAGCACTACGTTTGTTCTATGTATTTTTCATAGACTGTCTACCTTTCTGTGGAAAAACGATTCCCCACAAGACTCCCATAAAAGGTGAGGCAGTTAAAGGAATGTATGGGTTTCATTCTAACCCAATCAATTCCAGTGGTAGCTACGTACTTGTTTCACGTATGATGGCACCAACTTTATTTGGAAGTTTATTATTTGGCATATTAACTGTAACTCCGTTATTAAAAATGAAATATTGTGTATATTATCCAACAGTTTTGGTTACAATAAAATTGGAAGCATATTACGATCGAAACATTCATTTACGGCGATCTTTGATAGTAAAACCATGAATTGTATGAGTTGCATTCGTCAATATGTGACTTAAAAATTAAAACGATCGTTTTTCTGTAAGCAATGCTATTTCCGAAGAATATTTTCTATTATTTGATAATGGATGGGCTAATTTCCATTCCAATGGCTCAAAATGGCAATTTGAGATCGATTACGAATCCGACAACATCCGATTACTTTATTTTTTTAAATGATATATATAAATGCATATTATATATATGCATACACATATATATATGCATATACATATATATATGCATATACATATATATATATATATATATATGCATATACATATATATATATATATATATATATATGCATATACATATATATATATATATATATATATATACATATATATGATATATATGCATACACACATATATATATATATATATATATATATATATATATATATATATATATTTATATATATATATATTTAATTTAACGTGAATTCTATGCATGCATGACCTCCCAAGTTCAAATGGTACAACAGTCATGAAGTAAAACGTGCTACTTTGAAGTTAAGTAGCCTCAAGTTGGTCTGACCAAAATTAACGCTTCAAAAAAAGACAGAGAACGGTTTTTTTTAGACTTTCCATTATTTCACCTTAAGTAGTCAAAAAATAACCAAATGGTCCACCTGAAATCTTCATTTTACCATTCCATAAATGTTAAGGGATTAAATAAATAAGATTTATAGGAAAAAGGCAATTTAGTTAGTCATCTAACGAGTTGCAATAATTGTAAAGCGCATTAAAAATTTGTGCAATAGGCACTGAGCGAAAATTAATTGTGAAAAAGGAATAAGGATTTCGTAAATGAGGATGATTAAGGTAAACTTTAAAATGGGGGCGCAAAACTTATAAATTGTGGTACAGTTTACCTACAAGGGCTGTTCAATAAGTACCCGTGTTAGAAATGAAGAAACTATTTTTTCAAAAACATTTTTTTTTTCATTTTTCAAGATAGTTCTCTTTAAGAAAGGTACAGTTCTCCCAACGTTACGGCCATTTTTTAATCCCTCAAAAAAATAGGATTTGTCGAACTCTCCAAAATACGCCTCTGTCTCGGCGATAACTTCCTCGTTTGAGCTAAATTTTTTTCCTGCGAGCCATTTCTTCGTGTTAGGGAATAATAAAAAGTCGCAGAGAGCCAGATCGGGTGAATACGGGGGGTGCGGCAGTAATTCATAAAAGAGTTCATGCAGTTTGATAGCCAGTTCGAAGTTGACAACCGGATCAGCTTGTTGTCCACCGTTAGCAATCGCGGCACCCATCGGGCCGACAATTTTTTCATCGCCAACTTATCATGTAAAATATT
This sequence comes from Hetaerina americana, assembly GCF_022747635.1. NCBI lineage: Eukaryota > Metazoa > Arthropoda > Insecta > Odonata > Calopterygidae > Hetaerina > Hetaerina americana. The sequence goes on along the minus strand of NW_027286181.1, from coordinate 21,535,326 downwards.
AATTGCCGTTCCGGTCGACACACCCACGGCCTCTGCTACTTCGCGCACTTTCATTCGTCGATCAGCGAGAATCATGGCGTGGACTTTTTGAATGATATCCTCGGTAACCACGTCTGCTGGGCATCCTGGTCGCTCCTCATCAAAAACAGATGTTCGCTCACTTTTAAATTCGTTGAACTATTATCTAACTGTGGTCATAGATGGCGAAGTGTCCCCATAAACAGCATCCAAAGAAACATTCGCGAGGAGGATGGAACTGGTGACAGAGAATTTTAGGAAGAATGTAAAGAAAAGGCTTCATCAAGATAAGGAATTTAAAACTTTAATATGAAGGGTGTTTTAAAGGCGCGTGAATATGATCGCTGAAGCAAGATAACATGTGTAAATTTTAGGCTTTTTAAATATGAATAAGGGTAAAAAAAATTAAAACAGTAGAAAGGAAAACACACTATTACGAAGAAGGAGAGAGGTTGTTTGGAGAAAACTAAAGGGGTTAGGAAGGGGTGAAATCCGAGCAGTTTGATTAGTAATGGAATGTGGAAGTGTGTGTTATGGAGCATGTGGATATGGACGATAGGCAAGGAGGGGGAAGAAAGGATAAAGGCATGTTGCACGCTATGGAGAGTGCTAGAATACTCTAGAAATGTCCTCAAAGGATTCAGCCATGCAATATATTGAGAAAAATAACCTATCTGAACAATGATGAGGCCTTAGTCCCCTTCTAAGTACTCACCTTTGGACCTCACACACTTATCCCAGCATCTTCCACTTTTAAAAACTACCGGCAAAATTTTTTTTCGGAATGGTCATCAACAGTCTCGCATTATCTTTTATCTCGTCAACGTAAAGAATTTCGTGCTGCAGTTGCAGGGAATCTGGTTCAGCCGCAAACAATGACTCAGGTTTTCTAGCAAAGGTCATAACTGGAGATGAGTCATTGCTCTACGGCTATGGCTCTGATAAACAACTCATTCTTCCCAACAGTCGGTTGATGAAATAAATCAGAATGCGACGAGTCAGAAGATCACCGTTCCGAAAAATAACCCTGTCAACTGTTTTATAAAGTGGAAAAGACGCTGGGATAAATTTGTGCCCTAAGGTGAGTACTTCTGAGGGCACTAAGGCCTTATTGTTCTAGGTAGGCTTTTAATCTCTCTCAAAATATTGCATGGCTGGAAACTTTTCGGACATACCTCGTATGAAGAATTGAAGAACACTTAATTGTATTTTGAAATGAGAAGTTCTGCCTTGTCAGACAAAGCTAAAAAAAGTTAGCGATTATCATTCTCCGTACATCAAAAACCTAATTTTAACAGTAGATTACTTACAATAGTAATTATGAGAAAATTGCGACTATTCCAATTGATCACAATATTTTAATCCTTCTCATCTCTTTCCCTTTTTTCCGCAATGGAAGTTTTTAGTTCACTGACTCACATATCCGCGACGCAGGGACACGCATAAACTTCAAACCGTAGCCTCAGGAATCGTTCGCGGGAGGAATAAAGGGAATATTAATCGCCATGTTATTGCAATGTCATTAAATAAATGTCGTTAAAAATCCGTGGATGTGTACATGAGATGTGGTATCCAAAAGTAGAGAATTGGTTTGCTAGCTAACATAATGATACTAGATCCGAATCGCGGTTGATTACCATGGATCAATCCAAACTGAATGATTTTTGGTTTTTCAGATCTTACTGGGAAGTCACAGGCTCTGCAGGGAATAGGAACGGCATCCCCAATTCCCATAATACCCTTAATTTGTACATTTATCACGGGTATAATTCTCATTACAAGGTGAGCTCAACATTCATGTATCAAAAATCAACCTTCCGAGTGAATTACTATGCTATTTTAAATACGAATCGATGCAAGCAAGCACCATAACATCATTTATGGAAGGTCAGCTCTACGTAAAACGTGATGGAGGAGTGAAATGAGATGAGATATAGATTTATTGCTCCATAAAGCATAAAATGGTGCATCAATTTTAAACAGTAGTCCATCAACAAAACTGATTTCAAATTTTCAACGTCAAGTCTAAAATTTTCATGGAATAATCAGTTTAATGCGATGAGTTTGATAACTTTTATGTGTCTGGCATAAAAAAGGGTATTAATGCTTAATTCAGTCTACATTTTACAATCGCTCAAAGAGGAATAATTTTAATACATGTTTAGTCGTAACGGAGTAACTTAATTATTCTATGTGTTATAGGTCATAGCGTTATGTGTAATAGATTTTAGGGTTTAACGATACGCCCATTATATTTAAAATTTTCAACGTATGATTTGGGAATTCCACATATTGGAAAGAACGCCCCTGTAAAATTTTGAACACGGCAATTTATGTACAGTAAATCTTTGTAAAAGCTTCCGCAGAATGATGAAGATGTAATGATGCTCTTGTGGAAACGTAATATACATTGAAATCTGCGGGGGGTTTATGTAATCACTTGCCCCAGTTCGTCTTTAATGTGTTTTTATCCCTTTTCTTTATGTATGTATCCATGTGGATGAATTAGGGTTCACCATGTGGCTGGTTTTCGTGTTTCAACATATGTCTCATATATATATATATATATATATATATATATATATATATATATATATATAGAATGGTCATTGAAGCAGGAGGATAGACGTAGACTGGAGGCTTTTGAAATGTGGGTGTGAGAAGAATGGAGAAGGTGAAATGGACAGAGAAGAAAACAAACGAGGAAGTACTTGGTATGGTCGAGGAAGAGAGGGGTTTGCTGGGAGCAATCCAATAGAGGCAGGAAAAGTGGCTGAAGGGGTTATTGACCGGCAGCGGGATGTTGAAGACTGTAATTGAGGGGAGAATGTTAGGCAAACGAGGAAAGGGAAGGAACAGGATAGGGATGTTGGACGGGATGAAGGGAGGAAGAAGGTACTCAGAGCTGAAGAGGGACCTGATGTAAAGTAGGATGTTGTGTTTTGCTAGGGGTCACAAATTATTTAATTAGTAATTATGTCCATCCAAAAACCTACCTCAACCGGTAGATTACCTAATATTAATAATATATATATATATATATATATATATATATATATATATATATATATATATATATACAGGGTTCGTCCGGAAAATAAGTGTACTGACTCCTGGGCTGGGCGCGCCGCTCCAGGCGCGCCCAGCACCGCTCTGACGGGCTGCGATTGGAGGGGGGTATGTTGGCAAGCGAGGCTAAAAAAGGCAGTCGACTCTGAGCTGTGGTGTAGTGAGGAGCTCTGTTAACGCGAACCTCCACGCTCGACCCACATCACGGAACGCGATGCCGAAGCAGCGTTATTCCATCAAATTTGCGGTAAAGCTTGGGAAATCGTCTACCGAAACTGTCGGTATGATTAACCAGGCTTACGGGGAGTCAGCCATGTCCAGAAACATGATCTTTCGGTGGCACAAGATGTTCGTGGAGGGCAGAGAAGAGGTCGACGACGAGTCTTCGAGAGGTTCCCGATGATGCCTTCGCGGGAGCTTTCCAGGAATGGGAACGCCGCTGGAACAAGTGTATCGACTCACAAGGGTCCTATTTTGAGGAATATAAGCTTAAGATATGTAAAAGTGTAATAAATTTTTTTTCCTGAGCTCAGTACACTTATTTTCCGGACATATATTTATATATATATATATATATATATATATATATATATAATTATATAGGTCGGTGTCTTCTGAGACTTCTTTTTTGTAGATGCATAAAGCTTGGGGAACAGTTTCACTAGCAATGCAGTTGGTGCCTTCAGATCCAAATTACTGAAGCTAATTTACTTCTTCTTCTGACCTGAAGAAGCTAATTGAAAAACAGGCATAATCGTTGTCGCATCTAGTTGGTGCAAAAAAAAAGAAATCACAAAGATCTACGGATGTATATATAATATGAAATCCGGTAATAACTCATAATTTGATGTTACATATTCATAATTACAAATTTTGAAACTAACAAATCAATCAAAGAATATTTCCAATCCATGCAAAAGATTCAGGTTCTATTCATCAGAATGGTTTTGGGAAAAAAGTGGAGAAGGGATGATGAAAAGGGACGAAATTGGCGCGCCGTCATTTATGAACGGAGTCTCACTGCGATTTATAAGCTGCATATATATCTTTCCCTCACATGTCCCTTTCAATCTCTTCCCTCTCGCACCCTTCCCCGCCCTTATTTTCACCTTTACCACTCCTCAAATAGAAGCGCAGGTGGCTTCCTACGGCTACATTCACTTTCCATCTACCCGCAAAACCTTAACGGCGCCCAGACCCATCCCGATCCTTCACTCCATGAATTTTTAATGCCAATTTTTTTCTGTGTCATATTCCTTTCCGTATATCTTTGGCCCTAGGTCTCAACCCTAACAATCAATGCATTGCTCCTAAACTATTTCATACTTTCACCACTGTTAGCTTCGAATCGAGGGAAATCAACGGCGATCTTCCGGTAATCAACCAGTTGAGTTATGGTGACCAAACATTTGTACAGTAAACATTGGCTAAATGGACCTTGGCTACAATGTTCGGAAGATAAATGCCTACTCCTCGTACTCCAAGGTAGATTGATGTTAGTTTATGGTAGAGTGAATACATAATGAGCCAAATCTCTTATGGGACAGAAACACACACATCATAGGTAATTCACCCGTTCAATGCACACATTCAACGGCTCTTGACAGCTATTATGTACCTATCAGGTCTCTATCCTTCTTCTACTTAGTTCAGTCACGTCTTCATTTATTCGTTTTTTTTGCCTTCTTTCCGTCAAAAATGTCTCTTTTTCTAATTCCCCTTCCCCTAATACTTTCCCTTCAGTCGTGGCCTTCGATTTACCACTGTCTCAAAATATCTGCATCAAGGACGTTCCCAGTCTCCTTTGAATCATCACTGGCAATTTTATCCAATTATACGTAAAATTTGAACATTTTTATCCTTTGTTTCCAAAAAATATTCTCCATTCATCCGCCTCACCCCCATATTAAAAATATCTACGGTCCCCCCCCCCTTCATCCTTCTTAGGCTATGTTTTGGGGCCATGTATCACAGCACGAACCACAAAAAAGTCTTTGCTGATCTTAAATGACGTAACGTAGGCACGGGAGATTAAAGGAAGGCATTCGCCCTCAAACCCCTAACTTCCACAGTCCGGAACCTCGTACATCGCTAAGTAACACAAATGTTCAGCTTACTAGCGATAGGTTGGAGAGTAGTGGTTACAAATCTGGTCATGGTCATTCATTTGATTTCTTGGCTATTCAGATAGTTGATGATTTTTCAAGTTAACTACGGTTAACTTCCTTCAGTCATTAAATATTCTATGGAAACATTACTTCAAAACTTATCAATGGTTTAATAAATTAGTGCTAGGGGTCATGATAGTATTTTTTTTACAGATTTCAGTTTAAACACACAGCTAAAAAATATTTACGTGTTTAACAAACCGAACGGTATTAGGGTTAACCCTGTGAAATTTATCCATGATGGAAAGGAAACAAACTATGCAAATTTCACTTGAATAGAGATTTATTCACGACCCGGGTTTCAAACACTTAATGTCATCTTCAGGTGACTATACAGAGTTACATATCCTATATATATGACAAGCAATGGGGGGGGGTAGGGGGTTAGGAGCGGAGGAGAAGGGAAGAGGGAGGGGCGAGAGGGGGGGGAGAGGGAAAAGAGTGTAGAGGGAGGTTTGAGAGAGAAAGGGGTGTTTGGGTTGGGTAAGGAGAGAGAAGGAGGAAAACGGGGGGGGGGGGGGTTGGGGAAGAAAGGGAGGGAGGGAGGGTTCTGGCAGAGGATGGGAGGGGGGGGAAGGTCCACGAGCCGAAAATTCCGCTGTGTCCTGTGAGTCATAGTCGGTCACTGGTGTCGTTGGCTGGGCGTTGACCGGTTGGGCTTGGTGGCTTTTAGGTAACGTCCTCATTACCTGGCTTGGTTTCCATTAAGTGTTTGAAACCCGGGTCGTGAATAAATCTCTATTCAAGTGAAATTTGCATAGTTTGTTTCCTTTCCATCATTTACGTGTTTGTTTGAAATTGCATACAGCCATAGGTTTGCCGCCGCCCCCCCCCCCAACCCTTTTAGGCCTGGCTACGTAACAGCTATAATTCGTAAATATGCTGGAAAATGTAATATTTTCTGAAATTTAAACATGACTGATAGTTTTTAATATTTTAATGAAGGTATAAAAGTGGATGGTGAATAATATTGTGATATAGTTGGTGATTGGTCTGTACCACGGTAAGAAAGATGGTAACCACTTACCATTAGCCGCAAGCTAATGTACCACCACTGTTACGGACGCGGTGTATGGTTTGATAGATGATTGTATCAAAAGTAAAACTATATACAATATATGTACTTGTATTTTAACCTATACATGGCGTGAAATATACGGATTAGTAGGGTAATTCCTACTATTCCTTTCCCTATGCATGTGTTCGTTTCCCACGGAAGATCAGACAGGTACCCGAATAATCACCCAGCTTGGGTGAAGTTGTGGGTGCCTAGAGGCGTCACCTAAAATCGAGTCAGGGTCTTCCGGTCTGTTTACCAGCGATCCACTCTCTGAACGACTACGCTTGGAAAACATATTTGATTTTTGATGGTGAGAAATCAATACAGTTTTAGAATTTTACAAATTTTGGCGTCATGTTTCAACAGGGTTATTTTTCGAGCCAAAGAGGTCGGGGTACAAAGCTTTATAAATATGCACTTAAACCATTTTACTCCAAATAGTATTGTTGAGAGGGATAATTCAGCTTTTATACCTCTTAGAAATGAGTTACACTCTGGTCCATAATAAATATAATAATTTCAATGTGAATAATAACCAAAAAACATCCATGAACACAATCAACGGTAATTTTGCTCTATGATATGCAAGAATAGTGTGCACCTAGCTCTAGTCTTTAAGGTCTGTAAATGGCCATCTAGAGAAAAGCGAACATTATAAAGTATGCATTAGGGACACTATGTAAAATTAGTTTTGAACTTTACATTTTTCAACATTATTTTGACACGAAAACAAGGATTACAGCAGATAAATGTCATCTTTAAGTATTAATATGTTTCCTTCTATCACCTACATACAGAGGGATGAGAGAAGTAAGTCCTTCCTTGTGACACCTGAGGTTTCCCAGAAAAATTCTGGCACCCGAAAAATGGCAAAGCATGGGTGATCAAAGTCAATAGCACTGGAACCCTGTCGCTCAACTCAGTATGCAAACACATTATTCTCAAGGCAAACAAGTTAACACCAAATATTTTAGTAGCATTAAATTATTGGTCAACTCTAAACGTTTTCACTTTGATAATTGGCAACTTAATGAACTTTATAACAGCGCAATTGCGTTTTCATAATTCGTGCATGTCATATTCACTTCCGTCATGAGTGCAGCTTACAATTGCTGAGACTTGGGAAAACTCAAAACAAACTCCCGTTTAGTCTTCAGTTAATGTTTGTTAACATGGATCCCGCCCAGCGCCGCAGTCTACGCTCCAACTCCGACCACGCCCAATCGATAATACCGCCTCTCAACCACTTCCACGGGTGACAGACGAAGAACAGCTTCCACGAGCGAACGAATCGTCTATATGTGCAATTGTGAGCGTACGAGCTTACACACACACATGCACACATACATACATACATATATATATACATATATATATATATATATATATATATATATATATATATATATATCTTCGAAATGGAACGCTCTTCGGCGACGCACAAATATATAAAAACACATATGTAGATTTGTAGAATATAGAGACACAAAGAAAGGACACTCACAATATTTGACGTTTCGACAGCTCGGCTGTCGTCTTCAGATTCTGAAGACGACAGTCGAAACGTCAAATAACATAGTGTGAGTGCCCCTTCTTTGTGTCTCTATATTCTACAAATCTACATCTGTGTTTATATATACATATTTTTATATATATATTTATTTATTTTATTTATATATATACATATATATATATATATATATATATATATATATATATATATATAAGTCTCTCTTGAAGAAGGCCTGTGAGAGGGCCGAAAGCTCGAACAACTTACCGTGTGAGTGTCCTTTTAAATGTTGCTATTCTATTCTATTTGTGTTATATTGTGTCAGCCCATCATTATATATATATATATATATATATATATATATATCTATATAAAAACACAGATGTAGATTTTTAGAATATAGAGACACAAAGAAAGGACACTCACAATTTGTTATTTTACGTTTCGACAGCACGGCTGTCGCCTTCAGAATCTGAAGACGACAGCCGAGCTGTCGAAACGTCAAATATTGTGATTGTCCTTTCTTTGTGTCTCTATATTCTAAAAATCTACATCTGTGTTATTATATATTTGTGTGTCGCCGATGAGCGTTCCATTTCGAAGATATTTTATATATATATATATATATATATATTCATTTATTTATTTATATATACATATGTACGTATATATTATGTACATACGTTTGGATATACATGAACAATGGACCTTCGACTTCGCACCGTTTCGGAAAGTTTAAGCTTCGCGGTTCCCAGACGAGGAAACTGTTTCAGCCTTGGAATCACCGCCATTCCACATTTCCTACTAATCGTCTCTTGACATTCTACTTTTCTATCCGTATGAGTATACGTAAATAAACAGAAAGGGTTAGAAGTCTCACTCACGTAAAACGATGGGCATTGGTCACACTGTAGTAGGTAAACGTTAAGCTTACCCTCTAGTAGGTTTTTGAAGTGCATATTGCACGAGACGAATTTGAAAGGTGGTAGGGGTGGTTTGGGTCGGTGAAAAAGCATTTCCTTCTCATTCAGTCAAGTCAGTATTTTTGCATAAACAAAACAATTTTCATTCAAAAAATTGTCTCCACTTTCCCAAACATTGGTCTAATCCTTAACTAGATGATTAACCTCCCTCATATCCAAATTAAATCAACCAAATTAAATCAATGTAGCCTTTTCACAACCCGGGCCGAGCATCGGCTCGGCAAATCGAAAGATCTGTGGCTCAAGTCCCGGTCGAGGATATATTTTTTTACTATATCAAATTCGGTGTGTAAAAATCATTCACCTTGACCAGGATTGGAACCCGGAACCCTCGATGTCCGGCCGAGTGCTTTAGCCAGTTAAGCTATCGAATCCCAGTCAAGGTGAATGACTTTTACACTCTGAATTTGTTGCATTTAAATGCATATTAGCGAATGACTCCGTTTTAAGTGACTTTTGCGGCATCTCCCGCAGTTTTTTGGAAATTTTTTACACTGGTGGTCTGATTCCACTACCCCCGCCTCTCCTGTGTTCGTCCGTTATATGTGTTCCTGTACCTTTTCCTTATATATATTTCTATGTGAATGAATATTTGCTCGCCATAAGACAGGTTTTCGTGTTTGAATGTATATATGTGTATATATACATATGTATATATATACATAAATATGTATATAAATACATTTGGCACACGATAAGGAGCTCAGGTCAGAGAATATGCATGTACAAGTGTGAACAGAATGGTGAACATGTACACACGTGCAACAGTGATAGGAGTTGAGTGGAGATAGAGGCAAAGGACCTGGGATCGTTTCGTCAAACGGAACGATATATCTTCCCCTCCCCTGAGAGCATCTCTCCATTTGGCGAACGGCTTTCGAAAGCCTGCAAGTCTTCATCTCGACGGATCGTCACACGAGACGAGCCAAGTCGCGGGAGCGTAATCTTCAAAGTGAGGGGACTTTGAGAGCGTCAACACGAATACGTGAGTACCACGGGCTCTACTGCCAACATCTGTCGAGGAGCGCTTTTGGCACGGTGAACGACAGGAGAGGATGAATGAAAGCTTTTCAGGGATCCAGACATCTTTAATTTTTAATAAGTAGGGCGTTCCGCCACGCTTATATCAATATAAATAGGCGCATAAAGTATATTATACGAACATATATGATATCAAGACTGCCATTTTTCTATTGAGAGGATGAATCGCAAATGGACCCAATTGTAATGTAAATCTTTTCCTATTAAACCCCATTGCGTAATGGGATATACAATTATCGCAAGTAGTCAACCCTGATTTATAATTTGTTTTTTAGTCATCATAAAATGTTTCTTCATATTTTAAAGGTGGATTTCGACCTGTCCCTTACGAATATTTCATTGTTCAAATATCGTGAAAACATCATATTTTTTCTTCATTTCTTCGTAACTCCTGTCTGTCTTCATGATGTATGTAAAGTCTATTCTCTTTATCCTTCCTCACTGCTTGCCTAAAATCCTGTCTTACATTATGATCTACTACTTCTATCAACCTTCAGTATTTCCTCTGCTCAATATCGCTACCTTTCTCGAATTCACTTCAGTAGTTTCCTCTTTTCACCCACTCTGTTAAAATCGTCTCGAGTTCGCCGCCTTCTTTGTTTCTTTCCCGCTCTATTTAAGACCTCGAAGTATGTAGTACTCTCTAAATAACTTATTTTTTTCATTTTTCTCCGCCACATCAATATCTTGAAAGCCCCCAATCCTCTCTTGTCCTCATATAATCTCAAACACTAAGTCTCATAGCTATAAAGTACTACGCTCTGTATTAAATTCATCACTGAGGTTTTTCCACATTTTTATGTTGTCTATTCTTTTAGCATTACTATAGGGACTTATTTGAGAGAACTTTTTAAAGGTCAATAGATGAAAATATCAGTAAATACGTATTTAACTGATGGTAGTTAGCAAAAAGATAATTAAGAGACAGGGCAGGCAAATTTTGGAGAAATTTGAAAATGTAGGCATGCAGGAGCACACAGTATAAATGGATGGAAAAAATAATAAAAGCGGAGACGTGATATGAAATGTAGGAGAAGATAGAAATTTAACAGAAATTCTAAAAAGGCAGGAACAGTGGCCGCAAAGCATAAATATTGTCAATGCAATTTCGAAGACTGTCATATAGAGGAGAAAAGTTGATTGATCTTGATGAGGGTGGGGAAAAAAGTACTATTTTGGGTTCCACGAAGGCTTTTGGGACAAAAATGGGTTTTTAGCAATGAAAGCTATTAGTGTGTCATGTAGTTTAAGACGTTAAGAAAGGTAGCATTTCTCATTCCCCAAGACTCAACAAAACTATGTGGTAGTTTTTCAAAGACAATCAAATTCCTACCCTTTTCTTCAGCTCTTCTTCTGTAATGCGTCTGACTAATCAGTTGTGTCTCAAGCTGTTTCCAATTTATTTAGTTTATCATTGTCCTTGAGTGCTCTCCACATGCTCCTCTACTATTCTGCATTCTATATACATCCATATTCCTCGCTCTCTCTGTTCATTTAATTTCAGTATTCTCCTCCAGCACCACGTTTCAAAGACTTCTATTCTTCTCTGTCCCACTTTTCCAATGCTCCCTGCCTCTTATTCGTAGAGGTCTATGCTTCATACGAAATGTTGAACTACTTCCTAGTTAGCAAATTCAGGTTCTTTGAACAAAATAGTTGCGTTCTTCATGAACGCCTTCTTAGCTTGAGTTTTTCTTTGCCTCATGTCGGTCGAACTTCCTCCATCCTAAGTTATACTGCCTCCAAGGTAAATGAAGGAATTCAACTCGTTCTAGTTTCACTCCTCGAACTGTGATATCTGTCTTCAGCTTCTCTCTTCCTCACATACAAGATTTACATTGGTAAGGGTGTACATACAACCGAAAACATTACTTTTCGCGTTGAAGAATAACGTATAACTGCTTCTACGAGTATGTCCACTACGTTCAAAGACAAAAAATTTATACTTGTGTAAAAAAATTGCATTTCGACGGGAAAACAGAAAAGGAGGGATTTTTTTACATATAAGTAATATAAAGCACTCGGCTGGACATCGAGAGCTCCAGATACCAGTCAAGGAGAATGATTTTTACGCTTTGGAATCTTTGCATACTAAGATTAGGCTGGTGCATGTTTCAATTTTTTAGGTAGACCTAAAGCAAAACTGTGTTTTTCTCCTTCTTCTTGCCTGCACTGTTTTTAGAACGCCAATCTTTACTGCACGTCATTCGAATTTCTGAAATTAATAATAAACCAACCTCACGTCCTAAAAATACTACGCTTAACGATACAAGCACAAACTTATAGTATACGTATTTAAATCTGCGAACTAATGTTGCTGCTATAAATGGTAGAAATTTTATAACCTAGTTTCATGACTGTTTTTGATTTATGGGACCGCGAGACTTATTTACAACGTAACTTGTGGGACTAAGAGACAATGTCGTAGTTTTCCTTTCACATTTCATTGATGGAAACACGCTAATGAATTTCTCGTGAGGTCATTTAAGGGTCGCCAAAACGCAGGAGGTGACAGAGCGGGAATTAAATTAAAAGAAAAAAATATTTTTGGAACAAAATGAGTCTACATTAAAGCAGACATTGTGTCTGTTAGAATGCAACAATTAACAAATGACCGGATCTGTACAGAAAACTTTAATAGAGTGTAAAAAATTGGAAATTTCTACTTTAAACAGGAATTTATAAGCAAATGAGAACGGGTAAAGGATCTCCGCGATCTGTTTAAAAAATAATACATCCAAATACCTGCAATGAAAAATCTCTTTTACTAAAAGTACATTTGAGAGAGAAAAAGACCACTACTGGAGATTACGGTAAAGTTGGAGACACCGATTATTGAGAGTCGCCATTGTAAAATAGTTACGAATGACATACCCAGTAATCCTCAAACACCCCTTTTCAATACCTTATTCTTCCATTCTCCTTTCAAGAGCTACACACAGTAAATATCTCCACACATACTGCGTTAAACCCAGGTTAACCCTCCTCCTCTTCCAACCGACCCTAGTAACCCTCCTCCTGAGTTTAGTAACGAGATCCTTTAACCTTTTTCCTCTAATTCTCAGCCACCAAAATAGCCAAAACCCTCAAACACTTATCGACTTGTAAAGGCAAAACATTTTCTAGACCAACCACAAGATAATGACGCCGGGTGTCTATACCTATTTCTTCTAAGAGCGTGCTACATGCGATGGAAAAACTATCGCTCCAGTATAGAAACAATCGTTTTCTACAAAGAAACTACCAATACGATGGCATATTGCTTTTTATTTATGTAAATTTTGTACAAAGTACCTTGCGAGCCTACTGCTAGGGTGTGTGGCAAGGGGTGATTACACACCTATCCTATTTTGACCCTAAATAATTTTCCTTCCTAGCTCGATCGGACAACGTTATTCTGATCCCTTATCGTTCGTAGGAAAAATTACATATTTAATCTATCTGCTCTACACTTAGTCTATAATTTAATTGATATAATCCCTCCCTACCCTATTAAAATGAGGCTAATAATACATATTCATCGTCATCGCTAGAGAAACATTATTTCAATTTATGCAAGTGATTTAATCCGTAATTTAACCTTAGCTCCTTGTGTGATTCCCATTACTCGAGTGAAGAGAGGAGTAGTGATTCGCGGTTTCTAGAAGCTCGAGACCCAGGGTAAGTGACGGCTGTATTTTGAAATTCACCAAACAGGGTTTTAGCTGCACAATTTATCTCCACCTACTCATAAAGTCGAATATAAAAGATAAAACGAACGGAAATGGAAAAAGTCGATTATCCTCTAAGCACAGAGGAAGAGAGAATATTGTTGAGAGTTATCTAAAGGAGGTCGGACAAGCGGATGCAGGAGTTACCGGGAGGCAATATGATGCTGCAAACTTTAATGCAGGATAGAATTTATGGATGAAATTAATGGAGATAAAAATTATGCTATGCTAAAGAATGAGTTCTAGAAATGCGTATTATGGGTCTTGCGTACGTAAACCCCATAATACGCGTGTAACATAGTACGCTTGGCTACTTACTTAAAGTCTCGTGTTTGTTTCAGGGTGACCCTGGAGGTGAAATTTGATACGATATCATTTATTCAGGATGTAAGGAAACCCTAATTTTACCGCCGTATATCAAACTAACATGTGGATTGATTACTTTGAATGGATGTACCGTGACGTGGAGGATGGCTTTGAACCCCAATCCATTCCTCCCACTCCCTACTCGTGCCAGGAGGGTGATACGAGTGCATATGAGAATCCCCCTGGCCCCACTTAATCCCCCGGGCCCCGCGAGACTTATTTTACGTACACCCTCTATTACATGCAGTTCTTCCGCGTGGGAACGTGTGGGAATTGGAGTTGGGTGCTTACGGGAGGAGAGAGGTGAGTTTCGAGTGGAACAAAAGCCCAAAAAGGCTTGTCAGGGGCCTAATTGTGGGCTTCGGGGTCGAGACTATTTTCTTTTAGAAAGAGAAAGCCCTCCATTTCATTTTGACCGCCTACTGGCTAACCAGACACAAGGCTCCATTCATTCATTCGCGGGAACAAGTGAATATCCAAATGAGTTCCACTTGTATAATTTTCTAGAGGAGTTATATTCGAATGGAAACAATGTCAAACTTTGGCAGCGCTTAGGTAATTTGGACTAACACCCTCAATTGTTTCCATGATAAAAGAAATTTTTATACAAATACGGAAAGTATTTTTATAAAAATTAGTATAGTATAAAAATTAGTAGTAGCTCAAGTATACTAACGTATGAAGTTTTCTTGTTAATACTCTTGGATGGATGACCTTTTTCATGGAGCATAAGACTAACAGTTGAAATATACCAGGCTATGGTCTCCATCAGCAAAAAAAACCTTCAAAGAGGAAATGAAAATACATATATGTTCCGTCAGCAAACTATTATAAACTGTTGCAAAATGACATCATGGATATGAAATATAGCCAATAAGATAACAGAGGTAAGACATAGGATTACCCTCAATATTTTCCGAAGCAAAATTACATACCAGGGTGCGGCAACATCATTTCCTTTTTTGAAAGCGTATTGCGTTTGAAAAAAGGATGTTATCTTACCGCACCCTGTATATATCTCGCACGTGCATACTTTTGTAAGAAATTTTCTTGTTAATAATCCTGAAAATATGGCCGACTTCGACTTTTCATAAAAATATCAGTGATTAAACATCCCTGGCTATGGTCTCCATCAAAAATCAAGTTTTAGAAAACCAAACTGAAATGTTAAATAACCTTTATACTTTCAGATTTCACTTCGTGGAATTTTTTGATGTCCATATTACATGAGCTTGTACTTTTTCACAGACTTTGTTTTACGATACAGTGCGTTTCGGTTTTTGTCGAAGAAATACTACATATTCTCACTCAAGAATTAAAAAATGGACGCTCTCGAACTAATCGAGATTCTAAGGCACTTGGCAGACCCCAATACATTACTTTGTAATGATTAATTATACGCCCATCCGTCCCCACTCCTTTCCGGAAAATTGGCCTCGAGGGTAAACAAACCCAAAGGTTCAAAGTACTCAGTTGCAGTTACACCATGACCAGACCCTATGCAACGCCATAACCAAGACACCATTGATTTTTCGTTTTGTTTTCTCTTTCCTCGACTACCAACTTTCACTTCCGAAAAATCCCATGACCCTGCAAAGCCATTCCTCGCCTCGAGGGTAAAAAAATCCAAAGATTCTACTTAGCCGTCCGACCCTAGACCCCCCCATAAACCCGGACCAGACCCAATGCTTAGTCATAACCGGGTGCGCCACCGCCTCTTCTTCCTTTAACCGAAAAAGCAACGACCACCGACTTTGAAGTCCAGGAAAAACCGTCCCTCCCACCTTGAACTTCCCCCCTCTCCTCTGTCCGTAGGGTTTATGGACATATATTCATATACCGGTATTACATCACAGTATATGAAGACCACAGAATATTGTACACATAGAAACGCCTACGAAATTAATGTGAGGTATAAGTATGCAATAATACGCTCGTTTTCACAGAATAAACGTTTCGCGTTGAGCGAGGTACTTTTGAATCTCTCTCTCCATTTAGTCATGATGTTTAAAACATTTTATGCAAGATCATGGACCCATTCCTTAAAGCTACAAGACAACAAAATAATTCCTTTTAATTTGCATAAACGCAGCCAGCTAGTCACAGCAATTAGTGCAGCACGTGTCAAAGGTAACTAACTATAATTATTAATATTATTCTGCCGTTTAAGTTGAGAATAGGATGGGCATAGACTGATTTTTATTCCTATTTTCAGTTCTCCTAATGCCTCTTACACCATTTCCTCCAAGCATGCGTCAAGAGCAGAGTTGATAATGGACACTCATACCTAATTACTTTTCTTAACACTGCCCAATCCTGACTCTCCATCCTTCATTCGAGACCTGATCAGTTTGAGACACAAGAGGAGGTTTCAATAAATAGCGGAAATTCGAGTTATTTGGAAGTAATTTTATTTATTCATCGACAGAATTGTTACCCCGTTCTAAGTAGTCGCCCAGTAGATATTACGTATGCACTTATGCAGGCGTTTTTTCCAATCCTCGGAACACTTCTGGAACTTGAGGTTTGGTATATCGTAGCTTTCAACTCTTTCAGCGATGCGTTTCAAATCTCATCTATGCTTATAAAACGACGGCCCTTTAAGGTTCTCATTATTTTTGGGGACGGAGAAAAGTCATACGGGGCCATGGCTGGCGAATATCGAGGCTGGGACATCATTACAGAGCTGTTTTCGGCCAAAACCTCACGAACAAGTAGTCTGAGCAGGTGCACCATCGTGTAGGTGCAAAGCTATGACTTGTTTCGCCACAAATACTGGCGTTTTTTGCGTATTGCTTCAAGCAAACGATGTTCAACTCGTCATTAGTACTTTTTATTGATCGTTTGACCTTGTGGCAAGAACTCATTTTGCACGATGTGACATTATAAAATTCCCGTTAATTCTTTAACGCATAGATGTGTTGGATAAGCCTTCTATCACTCCTTTGTTCAACAATACAATAATTAACTCTATTCAATCACTGTATCAAACACCTATTCAAATTCTACAAAACTTGTAGATGCATTCTGATTATATTTGATGCTTACATTATTAACCTCATAACTTACTGAGTAATCTTTTGATTACTCAGCATGCAAACTTGAATTTTTTGTTACAATTAATACATTGTCTAGAGGAATTGTACAACGGGTTGTTACTTTAAGAAAAGGGGCTCCGAGTGTGATGATAGTATATTATCAATAATGATGTGATATCAGAATTTAACGTTGGATGAAAGTAACTGCGATAAGCGAAGTTATATGTACTGGGGAAAAAATACCACTGACACCTTGGCTCTGGAGGCTCGATTTCTCCTCGGTTGATATCCATTTTTCGTCTATCACAGTTTTTACGTCGATGACCTCCGGGTGCGGAAGTTCCCGCGTTCTTCGCCCTTATCCTGCGGGATACATTCACCACCTCCACTCGAAGAAGCAACTAAGGCACGCCTAGCTTTTTTTCCTTATCCGAAGGTCGCTTCAGAGGATTCTCCCCAGCTCTCTTGAACTCCCTGCCACTGAATGGGACCGTAAAGGAAAAGGGCTTCGGGGTACCATTCTACCTACCGCGCGCTTCTTGGATAGCGGTGGAAGGGGATTGAAAAGGAAATAGGGTGAGCGTGCTACCCCAGCGTGTTTTAGGATTTCCCGACCAAACGACCAAACAGAGAGGGGCGAGATGTGAAGTTTTCCCAAATCAAAAAAATTCTTGGAGTGTTCTAGATAGCTAAACCATGGTAGACTTAGGAGAGGATGCCACAGTTTTCCAAATAAAATTATCTGAATTGTTCATAACGTCATATCAGATAATTTGTCTCGTTTAACATTCTGTCCAAAGTGATTTGAGTTTTTCATAGATCGATAAAAAAAACGGTTTCAATAAGGGTTTTTATATTGAAACTTGAAAAAGAAAACTCTCTTTCCAGGTCAGTGAATTTTTATCCAAAACCAGCTGAAAAAACTGGGATTCGCATTTTCCTTTCCATTTCCTTTCATTTTGTCTAAATGCATATACTTTCCCAATAGCGCACTTTTTTAATTCTTTTACATGCTATTTTTGATAAATACTTTGCTAATATTCGTCTATTAAATGATTTTTATGATGTAGCCACAATTTGATGCACTGTTTTTCTACAAGGCTCAGATTTTTCAAGAACGCGAAGTTGGACAACTTTCAAACTTTCAACGGTATCAAAAGTCACCACCTCATAGGTAAAGGGCTACTTTTTACACTCCTAAGGTCTCAGCATAAAATTCAGATCATTCACTTTACCTACGATATGAATTGCATGTAAAGTTCATTCTCATCGCTATAGGCATCATGTTATTTGCCGAAAAAATTATAAATAACCGTCGTAAGTATTCATGAGATGTGTCGTAAGAAAGAAAATTGAATGAACTTTTTGTTCTTTAATAGTCTAATTTTCTACAGCCCAAAACTGGCGGCAACTTTTACGATATATTCCAAAACTTCTTGGAAATTAAGGTGCATGTAATGCGCACCCTTGGCAACCCGTGGCATTTTTCAAAATTATATGAGAAAAGCACCTAAAATAAATTAATGGAGATATCAATTAGGATGATTCATTCATTATTTTGTTTATATGTATACCCATACCAAGCGCTGCTAGGTAATCTTGTCTTCAATAATTTATATTTATTTTATATTGCGATTAAGCTACTTGAATCAAATTGCATTGCTGCGGAAAAAAAATGTTTAAATTAATCAGAAAAGCACAGAGTTACTACAATGCTGCAGAACAACAGACATTTTCTGAATCATAGAACAAGTAGTACTACCACGATATCGACTGGAATAAAAGAGCAACTGATAATATTAAGAATATTATTAAAACTGTTGATTAGAAAGAGTTTCCTTGAATGAAGTATTATTTAATATTACGATTTCTGATATAAAAGAATAAATATTAATAATGATATATATAAAGTATGAAATATATTATAGTTAAAAAATTATTTTCAGAAAAGATTAAAAATAACGACTGATAGTTCTCGTATTCTGATTAAGGTGGCTCAGACGAATATCTATATATACTATATATATATATATATATTTATTTATTTATTTATTTATATTTATATATATATATTTATTTATATATATATATATATATATATACATACATATATGTATTCACGCACACATATACATATGTGTGTTTGTGTCCAGAAAAGTATTATTTCTTTTCTTCATCAACGTGAAATCTGGCAGTCTGGGGTTGTTCACCTCTAGTATCCATACATTTTTTTTAATTTGACTGATACCTTAATTAACACATTCTACTTAGCATATCAAATACTCACGGAATGTCCTCTGGGGCTGTCTAATAAGCGTAGGAAGGCAATTCCCCTTTGCATTTTTATCCCATTTACCTGACACACGTTTAATGAAGCCAAGTTCCTACGATGTCATGCCCGCATACTTTCCGAAATATGCGTTCCTCGTTGCAAGATGAGGATAAGGAAGGATAAGCATAAGGTTTAAATCCCCAGAAAGATAAGGAGGAGGAAGAAAGTTTCCCGATGCACGGCAGATTCCCCTATGCGATGAGGTCGTCAGTCGACCGGCTGCGAACGCGGCACTTGGAGTTCCCGAACGCAAAACTCTAAACGTTTTCCTTTAACGCCAGGAAGTTTTCTCAAGAGTCCAAGGAGACGAGGCGTAATGAACTAGCTGAATGCAATTGGCCCGATTCCCCACCTGCGCCGCTCGCTCGTGTTCCAATCTCACGACGAAGATCTTATCTAGATTCCTGGGAGAAAATTTCAACTCGACTCGGTAGACGAAGACTTCAATTCCTACTTTACTTATTAAGTGGAGGAAAGTCGCCTTGAAAAAAATACTTCTGGTCTTAACTGCCAGGATGATGTTTTCTGATGAAGCAATGTTCATCTAGTCCGGGGCTAGGTATAAAATCTCTTACGGGGATTGGTGATAGAGTGGCATTTTCAGATATTGTTTTAAAGAATTTCACTATTTTTCTCCAGCAAAGACAACCGAGAGGCAAGCAAAATTGGAATATAGTGATTTAGAGATCCCCAACTTCCCGTACAGTAGTAATAATTTTTGCACGAGAGACAGTAGGTATCTGTTCAAAATGAGTGATTGGCATTAAATATGCATATAACTACAACATATGGCTACATCAAAGACAATAATGTTCCCCAGGGGGAGGACCCCCACTAGGTGGTCATCCCCCCTCTTCCGAGACTATATAATGTGTAATCAGAGTTCAAAATCCTTTTGGATCTAATGATTATTTTCATTGTTCCCACATCACATCCCATTTAAAAAGATAAGCATTAAACTTAAAGGTTTTTCTGCAATGCTGAGTTTTTTCAAAATTATAAACCTTGCCATTCAAATAAAAGACTAAATTAATTTTTCCAGACCTAAAATCTGTTTCAACTCCAGATCATTCGCATTAATTTCAATGAGAAATTTATATTCGTAGCTCGTTTTTATCGCATGTAGGTTTTATTCATTTAGGAAAATTGAATCAGAAATAATGGTCATACGTACTCAAGTATGTACAGTGTCATATAAAAATTGTTTTAACTCAGCTTTAATATTTTGTCCGTATAATTTTGTTTTAAATTCCAAACTGAAAGAACTTTTGCCAAATATTCCAACATTTACTCTGATTCAACGTCCTCTTTGAAAAGCGTCCCCTTTGCAACCCTTGCCGTTGTTCGAGGGTGCATGAGGGAAAACGCGCTAAAGGAATCGAAGAGAAATCAATTAGGATTTAATTATTTACACACCTTTTTATTTATTTATTTTACCAAGTAGACCGCTTCTATTAAACGCCTTCTCTTTCTATTGTGGTCAAGTAATTGCATAAAGAATTAAAATCTAAAATTTTAATAACATTATTGGATAGTTTATTTCAAATGTTCTCCATATTATTAAATTTCAAAAAATTATTTCAAAATAATTATTTTTTCTCCCTTTGTACGTATGAGTGGTGGAGGAATGAGTTCAAAGAGATGAAGGGACCGCCATTGGCCACAGGGGACATACGAGGTGTGTTCAAAAAGTAACGGTAATTTTTTGATTTCGCGAAGTTCATAATAACCGGAATATTGCACCATTGAATTCTTGCTACAAGGTCAAACAACCAATCAAGAGTACTAATTATATGTTCAACGCCGGTTGCTTGAAGCAATACAAAAAACACGTCCGTATTTGTTCCGAAACAGTTCATGGTTTTAGCACCTCCATTATAATGTACCTGCTCAAACTGTTCAGTGCTTATTCGCGAATTTTTGGCCCAAACCAGCAGCCGTGGCTCTATGTCCCAGCCTCCATATTTCTCAAACTTGGCCCCGTGTGAATTTTTCTATTCCCAAAAATGAAGACTACCTTAAAGGGCCTTCATTTTATAAGAATAGATGAGATTAAAAACGCATCGGTAAGAGAGCTTAAACCTATACTAAAGATCGAATTCCAATAGTGTTTCGAAGACTAAAGAAAATTCTGGCATTAGTATATAATTTCTAATAGGGACTACATATTGAAGGAATAATATTAAATTGACGAAAGAATAAATTTATTTCCAGCTAACACCAATTCCCGTCATTTATTGAACAAGCATGTATGCAGTCATGTAAAATCATTAAATTAGCCTGAATTTGCGCATAATTTCGTGAAAAGTCATTCGCGCTATTATCTCGAAATCCCTCCTCACCAGTTATTTAAGACCTTACATTTTTGAGGCCGGGCCAGGAAAGTTATAGACTGCCTAGTTACACATTCGAAATATGTGTTGTTAATTTTAAAAGTTTCTACCACTTGCAAGCATTGTTGCAAAGCATTAAAATAATATTTATTTATGGAAAAATACTTTGAGGTATTTGTACGCAGCATCTTGCATTCCCATTAAATATAAGGTTTTGTGTACTAGTGACCAATATTTGAGCAGTATTTCCCTTGGAATCATTTTAACTTATACATCGTACCTTAAATCAAAAAAAGTGAGTTTATTCTTCTGATTGGAGAATCTAGCATTCTCTAATGCTCTGTCATTAAGTTGACCGGCAAACAAAGGTGGGACAGAATGAACTCATTGATTTGGCAGGTGAATTGTGAAAGACGAACTAAGATAATTAAAAAAGAATTTTATTTCTGAAAATTACATCCTATTCTATTTTATTTTCATTAGTTCTTGAAAATTATTTCATCCAGGTGGTGATCTTGGTGATTGATGCACAAGGTGAGTAGTCCAAGAAAGTTTCCGAAAACTCTTCTCAGCATAACTTGCGTTATTCCAACAATTACATCTGTAATTATCTCCATACTACCTTCCAAGGTCCTTGGTCAAGCTTTTTAAACCTCAGCTTTGAGAGATTCTCAGAGAAAAAAATCACATGGGCTCAAACTCGGTGAGCCAGGGGGCCAGGGAACATCCCTTCGTAAGGAGATCAGGTGGTCGGGAAATTGTTCTTGCAGGATTTGGCGTGAACGACTGACGATATGAGCCGTGGCGCCATCCTGCTGAAACCAAAAGGCTTCTTTGTCATATTCCTCACCATTTTTTTCCATTTTGTGGAGTAAAAAGTTTTCCGGCATCTCACAATATCGCAAAGTAACAATTGAACCTCGAGATTCAAAAAATTAAGGCCCAATAAGGCTTCTGGAGGACACAGTAAACCAAACTGTCCCTTTGAGACTAGGAAGAGGTCTTGGGTTAAGTTCGCGAGGGTTGTCAGTCACCTAGTAACAAAAATGTTGCTTATTTACTGAGCCGGAGGCGTGAAAATGCGCTTAATTTCTAGACCACGGAATAGTGACGAGTTGCACAGAGTTTAAGATTGCCTCGTGAGCATCTGTACTTTTCACTCAGTCTTCTCAACTCAATTCTTGAACAACCATCACCTTAAAGGGGTGTAAGTGAAGTTCAGAGTGTAAAATTCACCTTACCGTTTTGGGCGATATTCCAAGAGCAGCGGCATGTTTCCGCGCAGAGGCTGTTCAATGGACGCTCTCAGTGTCATGATGTTTTCAGGTGTCCGCACACTTTTAGGTCCAGCTGGTTTTCTAGGAAGTGCAGATCATGTACACTACACTAGTAATCCATTTCTTAACGGTTTTAGCATCAGGAGTCCTGTCATGACGAGTCAAACCAAACCGCGTATAAAAGCCCTCCGCGTCGCCGCCACACTATCATTGTTTTTAAAGAACTTTTCTACGACTTTAAGTCTTGATGCTTACCAGACCATAGCATGGTAGTTACTAAAAATAGCTTCATTTTACCCAGCTAATGCCACTACTTTCACTACGCTAATGTACTTGCGTGCTCTTCAGTGTTTTTTTTTAAACTAGGGAGTCCATTCTGACTCACCCTGTAGTTATACATACATTCTAGAGAAAACTAATTTCAAAAATGATTTAGCCGTGTGGTTTATTTGCTTAAAATATTTGATAATTTGGGTTTAGTTGTTTATCAGTTCAAATAAGCTTTCGTGGCGGATTTAGAGCCATCTTAAACAGAGTTGCTATTTATTTTATTTTAAATGATAGACTTTTCTAACTTTATTGTTGCCATAATTTATATTATATTGTAATTTTAAGGACACGAACTTGTTATACATGACGTTGTTGATTCACCACTCTTAAATGAGTTTCCGTGATTTTATATAAATAATTTTGTCCACAACCTATTCCTTTGAAGCCGTGATAATGGTAATTACACACTTAGGAATTGGCACAACCTTAGCCTCTCAATTGGACACTTTGCAATTAAATTTAAACTTAAAAAAAGGCATTGTGATGTATTTTTAGAATAACAACAATTTCCTCCCGAACGCCTACTGATTTAGTAACACCAAAATGGAAAATGTAGATTCCATTAAATACTTAGGCGTTACCGTATCTCACGATCTTTCCTGGGTGAAATACGAGTATTTTATACGTATACTAGGGGGGATATGAGGACAAGTGGACAAAAAATTAGGATTTATTGGAGGATTATTTGAGAAATTTTATGAAAACATTAAAGAGAAATTTTATCTTTTGCTAGTTTGACCTCATTTAGTTATGATGCTAGTATATGAGATCCTCTTGTTAGATTGGTAAAATGTTGTCATGACAAACTGAATAGTGTATCAAAATTATCAGAGGAACTAGGCTCATCATAATTAGAATCACTCACGGAGCGAAGGTTACATTACGTATTCTCTTGCATGAGTTGGAAGAATGTAAAAGTATCTTTAGCAATGATTTCGAAAATGTATTAGACCCATCGTACATCATGGTGGATGTCTGCTTTCTATTATATTAGTAGTGTTTCCCAAGAAATTATTAATGAATCTAGTCCTTAAGTAATTGAAAACCATAGATGAATTTGCAATTTATTAGCCAATAGCAGAAACGCGAATTATTTCCTAGACAATTACGCATATACTTCAAAAATGACTACTGATAGTCTGTTAGCGCTCAATGAATCTTGGAGACGTATATCAACTAACTTACAAAGTTAGGCATGCACTTGCGAAGGGATACGTGAAATCTTCTCTTGAGGAATTTCCCACTGTAAATCGTAGGATCGTATTCTATTCGTATTCTAGGCTAAGATTCCAAACAGTGCACGGCTTCTTAAGGTCACATCACCAATTCATAATCATGCACGTTTTCATTACTTAATTGCTTCGCTTTAAGAGACCTAAATAATTAATACACGTGTTGAATTTGCACGATCTAGTTAAACTCTTGGTAATTGGCAACACACGAAATTAGAGAAGTAAAGAAAATTCGGGATATCTTGGGCGGAAATTGTTCGTTAATCAATGGTTTTATCCTTACAAAGGGAAGAAGGTATGTCTATGTTAGAAATTAGGTAAGGAGTGACAAGGAGTTCTCCGGATGGAAATTTGTAAATCAGAGCACACACCTTGGCTCCGGCTGCTGTGAAGCAACAATGCATTCTTAATGGATAAAGTTTTCCCGATCCTCTGAAGCACGTACTTCGTGACCCACACTCGTGTGCATAAGACTACGTGTATAGGAAATTTGGTTCACGAAACAGGTTTTTGTTTTAGCCATTTTGTTTGCCTTAAATCCAATAAAAGTGGATGATGTTACCATAGACACAACTTGGAGGAACTATGGCTAAATCAATATATGTTACATAAATGCAGAGAAAAGAGGTGTAAGACAGGGTTGTCCATTGTCACCAGTGCTGTTCGACGTATATGTGGAGGAAATGATTAAAGAGGCATGGGAAGAAGTGGAGGTAGGAATGAAAGTGGGCGGGGAATTCGTAAAATCAGTTAGGTTTGCTGATGACCAAGCTTTAGTTTGTCTGTCAACCAAGGAGTTGCAAGCATTGCTGAGTGAATTGGAAATTCAGTGTGACAGGAATGGGATGAGTATGAATATTAATAAAAAATGTTATGCTATTTTCTAGAAAGAAAAAGGCTAAGCTAAACATTAAAATAAAAGGGCAAAAACTAGAACAGGTAGAACAATTTAAGTATCTCGGAAGTGTTTTGGACCAACACGGTCAAAATAGTAGGGACGTAAGGAGAAGAATTGCGCTAGATAAAAAGGCATTCACAATGAGGAGGGAGTTGATGACAAGTACATTGAGTAAGGATGTTATGAAAAGACTCCTGAAAACATTTATGTGTAGCGTAGTGATGTACAATGCGGAAACGTGGTCACTGAAGCCGGACGATAGAAGTAGATTGGAGGCTTTTGAAATTTGGGTGTGGAGAAGGATGGAGATGGTGAAATGAACCGAAAGGAAAACAAATGAGGAAGTGCTTGGTATGGTGGGCTAGGAGAGGGATTTGTTGGGTGAAATCATCAGGAGGCAAGAAAATGGATGAAGGGTATATTGATCGGTAGTGGGATGTTGAAAACTCTAATAGAGGGTAGAATGTTTGGCAAACGAGGAAAGGGCAGGCACAGGATAGGGATGTTGGACGGGATAAGGGAGGAAGGTAATACATAGAGATGATGAAAGACAGTGTAGATTAGAGACTTGAGAAGATTGCTGGATTGTTTTTTGTTAGGAGTCACATAATATTTATTTGATAGTTGTGTCCATCCAAAACCAACCTTAACCGGTAGATTACCTTATAATAATAATAATGCATACACAACCCTATTAACTATGACAATTACCAAGAAAACGATTTATTTGGAAGAAATATCAATTTGGAAAGATATACAATTTATATATTATCATTTCGCGAAAAATTTTAATAAACTTTTATTTTACTTGCGATTTCCTGGCATAGATGTCGCAGCAAGAAAACTCGTTCATCGTGAATTGCCCGAGAGAGGTTGAATGAGTGTCCACCTCATTTGATTCTTTAGGATTCCATCTTCCTAACTTTGTTATTTTCAATATTCTAAATAAATTGTGTAAAAGTTTATTTTATGGCTTCTAAAAATACCCCTGCTAGATTTACTTCACCCTTCTTGCCCATCCGACCATCTGGTCTTTTTTTATTTAAAGCCTGCTCTTCTCACTTCTTAAATATAATTTCCTATCGTCATATTTACAATTCTCTTTCTGCTTGTAAGGAATTACATGTGTATGTATATAGTAACAATTCCGAGACCGTACCATTTTGACAGCACCATTTTGGTATTATTTCATGGGGGAAAAGGTGGCGTATTTCAACCGAAAGATATCACGAATGGACGTTGCGAAAGAAATAACGTCATCACATTATTCAATCTACCTCAAAGTAGGTTTCAGTCAGTCCCCACCACCAAATGCATTTTACTCAGGTTGTATGTTATTTTGTTTACAAGTTTACATCCGCTAATCAAGTTTATCCTATTCATCTTTTGACTCTCTATTCTTATTTATTACTTCATAATTTATAACTGCCTAATTTCCATTTAACTAATCTCTACTCCTCTGCTCTTCACCCGAAATGCCAAGCATTGTCCCTTCTGTCATGAACTCCAATATAGCTGTATTAATCAATATATTAATATCACAAAGACCCTAATGTCTCCGAATCATAACTAAAAACCTCACTTCATCTTCTGCCATGCTTAAAACTTCATCATTTGTCTTTCTCTCCGCTATTTTTAATAGACAAGGTTTCCGACCAAAGAACATTGTGTTCCGTAAAAGAGCATTAACAAATCTTTTCTTTACTTCTTTACCCGCCTGGTGCCTGCCATAATAAGACAAACTGGCGAGAACGCATGTATTTTACATATTTGGGCAAGAGAGAATATTTGGAACAAATCCAAAGCAGACAGAAAGAGTGGATACAGCGAATATTCTTTCCTGATTGGTTGTTGAATACTGCGATAGTGGGGAGAAAATTAGGTATTTTAGATGGATTGAAGGGAGGTAGATCATGTGTGGAATTGAATCGGATTTATTGAAGTATGGGGTAACAACTTGTTTTTTTGGTGGGGATAACGCTAATTCTTTGTTCATCCAAAACATATCTAAAACGTTAGACTACCAAAAAATAAAAATTGTTGCTCAACAACTTTCCATCCATATTTCTTTCCATAAAATGTTTGAGATATGTGGGAACGCAATTATACAATTTCCAGAAATATTTATTTCCGTAGTTCTGCCAGTCAATTGGTGCATGTGAGAATGGTAGGAAGAATATCTTATTTATAATATCTTGCCATCTAATATCAAATATTAAATGATAGGACCGTCTTTTCTGATCACTTTTGTCTTATAGTCAAGTAGCATGCAGATTCTGAAAGCTTCACTTAGGCCCTAAATGAATGGTCCAAATAAATTCAAATTCATCGAGACTAAAAAATATCGAGCTGTTAGTTTTCGTAATTTAGTGTTTCTCCAAAATCTAAGTTAAACGGTAGGCCTTCCAAAAAGATTTTTTCCAGAATTTCTATCTTTTTTCATTAATGTACTTGCCATGGTCTTTTATTTGACTGTGTGATTCACTCAGAAAAGACTGCGGTTTTGTCAACTTCCTTGCGGTTTGAAAAAATATTAGCTTTTCATCTGCAAGCATAAACAGACTTTATTGCTTCGCCACCAGGTCTATTCACTATTCTAGCCTTTACCAAGCCTTCATATTGAATTTATTCAGCGGAAAGAGCTTACAATTACTGGAAATGATGACGAAATTGTCTCATTCCCACTAACTATCGCTGCAAGTGTGCGTGGAAAAGTACAGGTAACAATAGACATTTATGAATTCATGGAAAACTAGTAATAAAATTAAAAACCGCGTTTTCAATTAGTTTTGAATGATTTTGTGCAGCAATAAACGAGTATTTAACACAAGCTAAAACGTTTCCTTCTTCTCTGTGTCCATCCATATAATTTTAATGATTCCGTTATCTTTTTTAATTGGTGACCCTCCATATTCACCAATACACTAATTTTATTTAAATATACCCATTAGTATAAAATTGAGTTTAGGGAAATCGTCTCCAATCATGCACAGTATTTATTTCATTTTTCATCATTTTCCACTCTTGTAGACTATGAATATGAAATATTTACAAAAAATCACGACTTGCTAAAGTTTAATAATCTTGTTAATTCTTCCTTATCTGAAGGTCCGAAAATATAAAATAGTAATTTAGAATTCAATGAAGATATTCATATTTTAGGATACCCTATTTTAATTGTTACGTGTATTGATCATTGCCAAAGAAAGTATGTATAGTTTTTTCATTTACGTTTATGCCTTATTTATACCAAGAGATAAAGTTCAAAAATTGACGCAAATCGAAAAATGTGGCAAGGAATATGATGATATTTGTTAAACAGAGTTTTCGAAATAATACAACACACGAAGAGCTTAAAATAAATGTTCTACGATTTCCTAATATTTTTAGTTTGACTACTTGAGCCAGTAAGTTAAAACTTCTGTGACTTATCGACAAATCTTTCAGAAGGCTTATACAATTCTAATAATATAGACGCCATTATTCCATGACAGCCGAGAACGCTTCTGGAGAGGTCACCTTTTGCCGATAGAAATAACCATCTGGTCCGTGGCTCTGAGGCTTCATGAGTTCACATGGCGTGGGGGCTCATTTTAACCATTCATTTTTGTACAGCTTGACTACATATTTAGAATCGAAAACACTTCTCAGTCTAGTGGCAGGTATAAGAATCCTGTGAAATCTACGATGCAGACATTGCATTCATAAAGAGTGCCTACGTATCTCATGTCCAACCACTTCTTTCTGCCTATTTCCGATCCCAAAAAAAGAATTTGTATACATAAGAATCTAAAGACGCCTCGCAGATAATTATGGTATTTTTTGAAAAAATTACGATTGTTTAAAAAAGACTTGATAGCGAACATTTTGGATATGCATAAATTTCAGACGTGTTCAATTCAGTCATTTTGTATTTCTTCATTTTTACAGTTCATAATATACTGAACAGAGTAGGATGCCTTCCTTTTCATTACTTGCGATAAAAAAATCAAATGCACGCTCCTAATTTAAAAGAAAATACCTTTTGGCCCGTAAGAAAACTTTGATTACACCGTAAACTAATTCCGATTTATGATGAAATATGTGCGATGCGCTTCAGGAAAGTTCATCATTTAGCCAGCACAGTCTCGATTCCACCACGTAAATTATGAGGAACACAAGGACTAACGCCCTAGCCTTGTTTGAAACGTGCTTGTTGAGCCAATTCCTAATCTTGTTGAAGAGACGTCGATTTGGGGTACAAGTTTGGGTCTTTAAGGACCTCAAATAGAGCGGAAACTCCGTAGTCCCTTGTCCCTAGAGGACACTCTATGGGAAGGCATTATTGACATCGCCAAGCCACGGCAGTTTGTCTCAATACTCAATGTTTACATTGGCTATCTCGGCGAAATCCCATAACAGAGATTTATTCCCACAATCCGTCTACTTTGGTTCCCTTAAATCGTTGGGTGAGATACCCTTAGCTGGTTGTACATCACGCGAAGTCACATAATGCTGAAGCCTAACGCCATTATGAAACTGCACGGTTCGGTCATTATTTTCCCTATTCGCAATCTTCGCTGGGAGTTAATAATTATGGTTGATAGCGTACTGGGTACCTTCGCGTTAGATGTCCTGTTTTCAAATCCCAGTTGTGGCATATTTATAGATTAAATTCTGATACTTCCTAGCTCACCCTATGACAAGGTCTTAGATAGAGTACATCATTTTTGAAACGCACCATCTTCTATTGGTATTAAATTATTTCTTAAAAAGATTCAGCCTCAAACTGATAACAAGGCATATATCTAGTATTTGAATTAGAAATGCGTGTAAAAAATCTTAAGATTGGATAATTTATACTTGGAGTTATAAGGACATGGATTATTGTTGTTCTCGGTTTACGGTTGTCAGCCGTATTAATAGAAATTTATTTTCTTGGTCATAACCGAAATAGTTGGTGAGTAATTGTCAAAGTAAGGTTTGAGATAGAGTTGAATTGTGCCGAATTAGATCGCGTACGGGGTAGAAGAGCTAGATTGGTAAAATATGTATATATTGTAAAATAATGCTTGTATATAGATTATTAGATTACATCGATCAAAAATCATTCACGAAGTGAAGCTTAGATCACAGGATGAATCTTCAGCAGGTCTCTTTTGCGATGGTGTTGAAAATTCATCATCAGCTCCTTCGCACCATACCAGGGATGATCTTGTCAAAAGCATTAGATAAATCAAGAGTAGGACAGACGGATTGAATATGACATTTTTATTATGAGTGAGAAGTAATTTAAATAACTATTAACTACTGCGCAAGAGGAAAAATGGGAGTATTTAACTTTATACCATTCTTACATAGCCAAGTATCATTATTACATCTAACCTTTATTTTACTGTCCGTCTTGTTAATAGCAGCTCATTAGAAAGAAATATTTATCTTATTTATATAACGTACACGTACCAGTATTGATCATTGTCTACAATATTTGAATTATTTCACATTATTTTGTAGCTAATTCACAAGAAAAAATTAATTTTTCAATGGTGCAAACCCGATGTGAAATAAATCACTAGAACACTTTCTGGCGTTAGCTTTACAAGACATCATGTAGATTTTTTCATTCCATATCATCACGTTCTTGTCAACTGCTTATAAATATTTTTAAAAGTTTTAATTTATTTTCTCAAACCTAAGACTAATTATTAATGTGACGACGTTCCTCTTATATTGTGAAAGTTTGTTAATATTAATTTACCTG
The DNA here is from genome assembly GCF_022747635.1 of Hetaerina americana. Lineage (NCBI taxonomy): Eukaryota > Metazoa > Arthropoda > Insecta > Odonata > Calopterygidae > Hetaerina > Hetaerina americana. Next base: position 21,504,221 of record NW_027286181.1, on the reverse strand, counting down.
CTTCTCTCATATGTATGTGTATATGTGGGCAAAATACAAGGAAAAGATGGCAGAAAAAGATTTGCTGACTATCAACATTTCAGCAAGTTATCCAGGTTTGGATATACATCTCATTAAACTCTATCAAGAAATAAAATTACAACATGAGCTATCATTAGTTATCGCCTGAGTAAGCATGGAAAATAACGCTCATGAAGCATATCGTCTTGATTTGACAGCAATTAAGTTTATCCTCGATAAAATAATGCCATCGTTTAAGATCAGAGCTAGTGATTTCATAGAAAAAATGTATGCCAGATTTTTGCATGCTGAGGATATACGAGCGATCACCCTACTCGAATAAGATGCCATACACTTCCCGCAAATCAGGGCGTTAAGGTGTGAGGATCCAATGGAGCCTTTCAATAAAATTAAAACTATCCCAGCCCTGTGTTCCTCTCCACCCGTCCTCAATCACCTGACAATCGTATCCACAACCCATTTATCACCGCATAGTGCGACTAGAGTATCGACTGCTTCTTGCTTTGAGTTAACTCCCTTTACGATACCCTGCTAACGATGAGTGATTAAAACGTCCGAGGTGACAATCGCGCGTCGAATTTTGAAGCCCGATTGGGGAATAGAAAATATTTCAGGATAATGCCAGGGTTAAAGAATTTACACGAAAATACCGTACTAGTTTTCCTTTGCTCTTCGATCACTCATGACTGCAAGATATTTCCAATTTTACAGGGTAAAATCTTACGAGTGCATCTTCTGTGCCTTTAAAATACACAGTTTTGTAACTTTACGACTTTTAGCCACGGAAAAATTGACGTAAGGAATGAGAGCCTATTGGTATACGATAAAACTGAAGTCTTCCAGGTTGGGAAAAATCTCTGACGATACCTGAACAGTCGTATCTTTCTTCTACGCTTTTCATAAGGCATGTAGTTTTGTATAGCTTCAAAACTTAGGCATAACTATGAGGATATGTTGGGACTTTTTGACATCTCCATCTGAAGGAGAATATAAAAAATAACATTGACAGAAAGACAGATATGCAAAGTTGTAGGTGTAGCAGGGGAATAAATAATTATCGAATTATGTTAAAATTTAAACAGTTGAAGAATTAAGAACACTTGAACGTAAGGTTTGACAACGGAATTTTGGCGAATGTTTTAGAGAGGATAATTCTGGATAAGCGATGTAGTCGGTGCAAAAAAATCGAAATTGTGAATGAATTTAAGGGAGATTAAAGAAATTATATAAAAATGAAATTTGAATGTTTTATTTTAATCACGTGACATTTAATGTAGTCTCTGAGCTTATCAAAAACCTAATTTGACTTGTAGATCACTTCTGATAATAAATGCCTCTCTCGGCACCAATTGTTCATAAAAGAAGGAGAAGCGAGTAGGTTATTAAGTAGCACTTATCACTTGAGAAAAACATTAAATAAATTACATTGGAAATAGAAAGGCTATGGGGATTGAATTTTATCACCAACAAAATAAATAAGCCATCCGTAGCTTTCGGTTATTAAAGGGCCGTGTATTCATCCGCGTAGTTTTTATATTTTTAACAGCAACATGAACCAAGGCGGAGGAATACTCGAGAGATTTGGAACCAAAAAAAAGTTAATATTCGGTAGGGCACGTTTAATATGTCTAAGATAACCCCTCTCTCTCTCTGAAACAAGCTTCGTTATCCATATTGGTACGTTAGTCTCATTCGCCGAGTTAGGATCTGTCTTCGTATAACGAATTGAGTTTACTGGAAGTCAACCCTCCTCGTTTCCCAGGATTAATAGGATTCAAGTTTCTAGCTAGCCGACATGCAGAGTGCAGATTAACGGGAACGCGGAAATAAGCGGAGAGCGCATAGGAAAGCAACGCCTTCGTTTTGGATGAAGAGCAGAAAGATACCCGTGTTTCGCATAACCCTGCCTGGCTAACGAGTGGCAAAATTGAAATGCGAAATATAAAACGTGAATAATCACAGTTCCCCCCTAAACTCCAAGGTAATCTTGTGATAACGAAATAGCACAGTTTTAAAAATTCTAGCGTACGTTCTGTAGGAAATCACGCAAAGCACATAAATGCTCTTCTATCCAAAAGGATACATCAGCCTAAAGAAGTATTTTGAGATATAGCGTGGATATTCGTTAAAAATCATTTAATTTATAGGTTAGAAGTCTAAAAATAATGTCCAAAATATCCTTTCTAAAATCCCCAGGTATTAAAATCTCGAAACCTTTTAAACAATTGTGTAAAGATAAACCGAAAATTAAGGCTTTGTTGAAACTCTTCGGAATACTTCATGTTTTGCACTACTGCTATGGGGCACATGAGATGTAGAAATATTTTAAAAGATACACAAAAATGTAATCGTTATCATGAAATTTATAAATTCTCAGCAGAGCAATTCGCAAGTGCCAACAATAAACAATAATCATGGGAAATATAAGTTTTTAATTACCCAGAAAAGTAATTAACCCAATGAAGGACTTAAGATTTAAATTTGTCCTTCTTTAGTCTATTTTTATCCCAAATAGCTGTCTCAGGGCATTGCCATTCACACAATTAACCAAATTTTAAAGTTTATGGGCCATTTTCAAATAAAAAATTCATGAAACTCATGACACATCACAAATTTCAGAAGAAATCATTCTAATAAAATATTAGTAATGATGGTCAACATAGAAAATAAAGTGACAAGCAGCGACCAGTGGTCATCTTTTACTGCACAAAATACGTATTTATAGTTCTTAGCATAGCACTATGACAGCCATATGTAGTGTGTGGGTGATGTAATCACTGCAATAGGTGGTTCAACACCAGGAATGCCCCTTCAAATATTGTTTGGCTTAACTGTTAGTTTCTAATAAATATAATATAACTCAAATAATGAAGATTATATTAATTACAGACGCATGAAATATGGCATTTAGTCGTAAAATTCTTCTCTAAGCATGCAAGACGAGGTGATAGTAGCCATTAGGACAATTAGATAAATCTTAATCCGATAAAATGATGGCAACATACTAAGTGCCTCGAACAACAACATTTCTTTAACTCATACAATAGAGAACCTACAAGCAACACTGAATATTCTAGACCAAGTCCTTTGAGAATATAATTTGAGCATCAACATGAAGAGAAAACTAAAATCTGTGTGTGTAGAATGGAGAAGAAAAAGTCAGAATTCTTTAAGGGATGAGTAAAAATAGAGCAAGTGGTATTCTGCATCTACGTGAGCAGCAGTATAACTTGGCATGGAACAAGTTTGGCCAACATCAGGCGAAGAGTATCCCAAGCTACTACGTTAAAGAAACTTCACGAGGAAAACAAGGAAGCAGTTCGTCAAAACGTTGATATGGAGTATGACGCGCAACGGATCAGGGACATGAAACATTGGAAAAGTGGACCAGAGAAGAATAGAAGCCTTTGAAACATGGTGCTGGAGAAGCATACTTAAGTTTGAATTGACAGACGAAGTGAGGAACGATGAAGTGTATAGAAGAGCAGAAGAGGAAAGGACAATATGGAAAACTCTATTGTAAAGAGGAAATGGATTGGGTATACCTTGACACACTTACAATGGATAAGTTAGATTTCCGTATATAGTAGAAGGGAAAATTAAAGGGAATATTCCATGAGGGAAACCAGAAGATATATAGATATAAGAATAAATATGGGACATATGGAGAAGGGCATACAAAAGAAAAGATATCAAGGATTGAGGGCATTAATATTGAATAGAGGAAAATTGAGGGCTGGGGTAAGCCAATCTTTGGATTTAAAATCTGATGATGGCATGATAGAAGCTACCCATTTAATGTTCAATTTGCAATTTTGTACACATCTAAATTCTAAATTAAATGAACCTGCCTTCGTCGGGGACATTTACGTCAAAAAATGGTCAACTGCAATTTTAATCGTCTAAATGCACTCTTTCTCTACTCTCTCCGTCCGTTTGCAAAATTACTTTTGCTAGTTCCACCAGAGTGAAATTATTTGTCATTCACTGTTTTCGTCCAAAACATCCTCTCCTTTTGGGCCAAATATTTCTATTGTAATTCATAATTATCGGCGTAATCAAGCATAATTTGAACCCTAACCTTTTATAACTCAAATAATCATCCTTATATTTAAGGAGCAAGGTTGTTACATCGGCGAAAAATATGTGCTCCATTCATCTGGTTTTCAAATTGTCACACTCCATTTGAGATTCAACCTGTATTATTCAGATTTTGGTGAACAACCCTCGTTTGTTTAACCTCCGTTCCTGGAGGCGTCTCAATTCTCAAAAAAAATCCTATTCACAAAAAATATCTTGAGAATACCTCCTAGAACGGAGGTTAAATAGAATTGTCTGTCAAGCGCTGGCCATCGAGGCCGAAATCCCGGAAATAGAAACTGATGTCACATCACTGTTTTCACGTTAACTCAAAATTTCTCCATCTAAGGTTCTGCTATTCCTTTGTATCGCTTGAAATACCCAAATACTATGTTCATCTTCGTGTCTATGGCCGTAAGAAAACGTTCAATACCATCTTCTCTTGATAAAATTGGCTGATTTTTAAAAATACATATCAGGGAAGCCTGAAGAGTTTCACACAAATCAATTGATTTGCGGTAATGAGCAAATCAGTCATGAAAGTCAATGATTTGTATGTACTCTCGGGATTACATGATGAACAATAAAGCCTTAGGTAAGAAAATGTACCGCCCAACGTGGAGCACGAACCCAAGGCCCCGAGAATCCGGGTCCCTTGCTTCATCAACTGAAATAGCCGGACAACACAACATTATTCGCCGAGAGAAGTTGTATAGACGTGTGTTCGGACAACAATCAAAAGAGGAATGAATGGCTATCTTAAAGCATCACAAGTGAATTCGATAGCAAATTTCTCTCTTGGTAAACCATTGGCTGACCGGAGAAATCATATTTAAATATCCTAATGAACAAGGGTAATACATATACAATAAATTATGCAAGGAGTTTGAATTATAGAATTTTTCACCGAATTTACGAATTCACCGCGTGTACAAGTCTCAATCAATGCTCGGCGCATCGAAAAATCAGTAATAAGGCATGGGATAAGAATAATTGGAAGAAAAACCAGGAAATAAATTTTTTGAGAAGGAAAAATGCAATATTAAACGCTGAAATTAGAGGTAAAAAACGGCTGAGAGAGGCGAAACAGTTTCCCTACCATGGAAGTGCTTTGAACCAAGATGGTCAAAATAATTGGAATATGAGAAGTAAAATTGTGTGAAGCAAAAAAGTTTATTTACTAAAATCACACTTACACTTGTCAACTTTACCTCATTTTTTATATGTATTTTTTGCAAAATGAAACTAAGCATTTGCTCAAATAAATAAGAGTTTAGAACTCAATCTCGAAAAGTTTTTTTATGAATATCGTATGAATATCTTGAAGAGATTCTTTGAGGAAATTTTCAGTATATATTCAGTCACGTCAGGACCAAGGTACCTTAAGGTTAAAGATAAGGAAATATACAAATGAACGCTCTGACAACTTCTCATCCTGGAATTTAGCAATAGGCGAGTAGGAGGTGCGATGTATCAACTACCGAACTTCATTGTTCAAGCTCCCCTTCGTCGTTTGACCCGCGGTCGGCCCGGGAAGTTAACACCACCGACGACTCCCACTGAAATAGCTGAGCGCACTTGCATTCGGCGGAAAGTTTGTCTGAGTCGCCACGGTAACCGTAGGAGGGAGAGGACCTGGAGAGCGGAATTAATAATGGGAATGATATGGTATTTTGAACGTGTGGCAGGATGGCAGGATGTGTTAGGTTCCCTCCACATCGATACAGCCGGCGTCGGAGGAGGAATAAGCGTGGAGTTTGCAAAGAGGACTCAGCGCTGAGGTGAGGAGGAAGAGTGAGGACGATACAACTTTGGCCTGCGCAGAACATTAACAATATCCGCTTAAGTTTGAATTTGACATTCCCTGCGTGAAACAGTTTGGTCTATGATTTTGAACTCTTGAGGACACATTGGTATTAAAACTAAGGAAATGACCCAGTTATATCAGTTGGTGATTCAAATTCTGGCTGGTCGGTGAGTTGCGAATAGGGAACCTAAACGTTGATGCCCTCTGCTAGTTTTTTTACCCCAAAATAAATCGCAGGAATAATATTAAAAGCTCTAAGAATATTCTATCCAGACCTTATTCTTTTGTGGTGCAGATACAAGAGAGAATTTTGCAGAAGGATGTAAAATGAATACAATTAGTGAAATACAAAAATGAAGAATTTTAACATATTTCTTGATCATCATTTTTAGGTAATTTTATGGAAATTTAGGTAAAAATGAAATCAAGCTTTTAAAAAGTGGTCTGATGGAATTTTTACAGAACTAAACGTTCACAATAAGTTAATTAATTAATACTCTGTGCTTGATTATTATTCCCTCATCAATTTTCTATCATAACCCCGGTTATTCTGTCATTTTTCATATTAAATGGGATATGCATTTTTATCTAGCAAATTCAAATGTATGGCACCAATAAGAAATAAGATCCTTTCTGAATCGTGCTAATAGGTTTTATTGTGCCAGTAGACTCCTCAAATCGCCGATAACAAGAAAAGCACAGTTATCGTAGCAAAATTCTTAGGTTACAAGCTACAATCACTCCAATTGCGTAGATTTCTATCACATAGACGTTGCCTAGATAGCAATGAATATTATTGCTGATGGTTCAGGAATACAGCTAAGAGTTAAATTGTTATAAACTTGGAACAAAATCATTTTCCTTCGATAAAAGACCCAGTGTACACGCAAGTGCGCTTTTAAACGTTCTATTTACTCTAATTATCTGTATAAAAATACAATAAATTTAGTTTCATGCTTTATAAAATACAGCATTATTATTTTTTAAGCATGCTCTACCAAATATTATCGGCCAACGCCATGCTGGGTCTCCTTATTAATTTTAATTTTTTATTACTCTTGACTATTTTCTAGGGATATTCTCATCGTGATCACCTGAAAAAGTTACGCCGGAATCTCAAGACCTCACGCGCAATGCATTTTCATTTCTTTTATTAAAAGGACGCATAGGTCTTAGTCATAATTTCTGTGCCAAAATAACATGTTGACTAAACTTTAGAGAGGGATGAGAAATTTTTTCCCAAAATGAAACCACCATGAGCCGCGCCGCGTACTTATACGACTGCGTTTCATTTTAATTAAAAAAAACAAATTCGCAAGCATAGAAAGCCTCACGGAGGTACTGTCAATGGTAGTGTCAGTGCTTTTCCGAGAGAATGTATCCTTCCCTGACGTATGAAGAAGACGAGATGAAGAAGCTGAAGGAGTCTCGTACTTGTAACGAAAACTTCGAACGGTAGAGACACACCAATATATAAAAAAAGCCTTTTAAATTACGGACAAATAAATGAACGTAGACGTTGTTTACCGGTGTTCTCACATAGAGCGGCATGAAAATAGTGCGAGAGGAAAAAAAATGAGAGGAAATGTGAAGGAAAAAAGCTCGGACAAACTTACTCCGAAGGCCACTCTTATGAAAGTTTTTGCTGGTGGAATCGAGGAGTAAATGTGGGGGAGAGTAAACGCGGCAGTTGGGGAGGGACGATGATGGCCGGGAGGTCTCGAGGGGGGGGGGGGGTTGGGAAGGGAGATGTTTTCAACCCCTTTTCTCACGCAGTTTTTCCCACTTCCTCCTATTCTCCCAAGGAACACAGAAGCATTTTCTTCTCCTTCGATTTAATTTTTCCTAGTTCTCATCCCTTCACCACCCTTTCTGCACAACTTTCCTCTCCTTTCCAATTCGAATGTTTTTTTGTGGATTCTTCCATCTCTCCCCCTTCCCCGACCCGTCACTCTCAAGGATCCGCTCTCTCGGAGCACGTGAGGGAAAAAGCGGACGCCTACGTACCGCGACGACGACGCCGGGAGGAAATCCCGTATCTCACTCACGCGCGTTCAAACATTGCTTGGGAAGGAGGGGTGGGGGGAGAGAAATCAAATAGGCACATGCACATTCATAACGTGCGGGTCATAACGGGATAAATTGAGCACACAAGAGAGGCTTGGGCATGAAAAAGTACCCTTAACGAGCAACATATCACGGCTGAAACTATCACTGTGCAATAGAGAGCCTCACTGGTGTATAACGAGCTAATTAGCACGAAGTGTGCTCAAAAAGTAATGGGAGTTTTGTCATATCGCATTGTGCATAGTGAGCCATGAGTTTTTGCTACAAGAAAAGGATTCAAACTATCAATAAAGAGTATTGCATACAAGTATCATCGCCATTTACGTGAATCAATACGAAAAAACGCCCGTATTTGTGGCAAAACAATTAATGTTTTTTTACCGCCACAATAATGCACCTGCCACTGCCTGTTAGTGAATTTTTTTGTCAAAAACAGCACTTTAATGTTTTTTCAGCCTCCATATTCGCCAGAATTGACCCCGTGCGACTTTTCTCGGTTCCGAAAAATAAAAAAAGTCTTAAAGAGCCGTCGTTTTACAAGAATAGATTATATTAAAAATCCATTGCTGAGGGAGCTAAAAGCTTTACCAATGATCGAGTCGCAGAAGTTTTTCCAAGCTGGCATAAGTGTATAATATCTAATGAGGACTATGGCGAAGATGATAGTATTGATATAAGCAAATAAATAAAATTATTTTCAAATAATTCCAATTTCCGTTATTTATTGAACCCACTCGTACGCCAAAATGATTAACCTGAGTCACTATTGTCATAATGAAGTCCAAAACTGCCCCTCTTTGACTTCTCCATCTCCTTGCCACCTGCTTTCTTCAATACATTCCCCCTCTTTTCTATGGCTAGCATTTTACAACCATTTCAAAATAACTCTCAGCCAGAATTCATGTTGATATCGAAGGAGAATTTGTGATCAAAAGCTAAAATTCATTTCATTTTTCATTCCTGTATCACGATTACCTGGTTGCGCATGCGTACGTGAGGGAAAAGGTGAAATTAAAAGAGTTGTATTGCATGTAATGGACTGCTACAATTTTCGGATATAATGGTTGACGGCTATCGTTTACCCTACCAGCTATATTTTATACCGTAAGATGCAAATCCCAACAAGAAAAGTGGCAGGAAGTGTTACGACATCAGCCATTACTGTAATTTTCGACGTAATTATTGTAAATATGAATTCTTAATTTTGTGGTCTCATCATATCCATATATTCTGCTGCCAATTTCCCCTAAGATAATCACGCTGGTCTCGCATATCAACGTGCTACGGTGTCAGGACTGATATTTCATGCTTAGTCAGCTTTAAACCCTAGTTAATTGTACTTTTATGAGTGTAAATAACGGCTGTAATATCATAATTTGAAATGCCTCCCGACAGTGACGTTCCAATAATGATGTGACGCTTTCTGTTCATTTGCAGAGATTCTTCATGAAACGGGCCGCTTTTATTTTCATAATTTATTTATTTTTTATTTCAAAGTAAGGCCCTGCGAAGAGTCCCAAATCAGAAGCCTTTATTTTCGAACCCTTGCACATTAGTTTATCGTAATTAAGCTATATTATATTAGTTCAGATACAGATTTACCCTTAAGATCAAGGAGAGGATATTAAACGAATATTCTTCCATGCAGAGCGTAGATTACGGATAGAATTGACTGGATAACGGTTTCTTTAGTTTTCGATAGTCTTGAACTGTAACAGCGTTGTGACTCAAGCTTAAAATTCAAGTCTTTTTCATGTACAAGCTACAAATGTCGAAATCACAACCTTAAGAATTTAATCATAAAATAAAAATTAGAAAGGTGGAATAATCTTAGAGTCAGCAGCAAAGATAACAATATTTTCTATTGTTTCAGGCTTCACTTCGTGGAAGTATTTAATATCCATACTAAAAAGAAAGACTCGTACTTTTCCTCAAATCTGTGGAAAAGTACGAGTCTTTCTTTTTAGTATGGATAAAAGATAACAATATTGGTGGTCGCTTTTTCGCAACTTAAACATAATATCACAAATCTAATTATTTCCAATTAATATTGTCGACGGTGCCCATGAACAATGTTGCCTATTTTTGATAGAGAAATTTGCTACGGGTGAACACTGCGCGCTATACTGTTCGCTATTCTGCCTACAGTATACTAAACTTCTTCGATATAATGCAGTATAAAGGGAATTGAATCACTTTGAAACCATCTGCAAGTAGAAAATGTCTACGTAGAGTATTGTTTGTCACTCGGAATATGAGAGCACTTTGATCAATCGATCCGCGATCTCTTAAGCATAGACAGTGCTCCAACGAACATATCTTTCCGTGTCTTAAGTGACGAACAATACTTTCATTACTTACATCTACCACGCCGATGGGTACCCAAATGGTCCGATATGCTAGTAAAGAAATGGTTTTGGTAAAACAAATTCTCTATATGGCTATTGGATACTCTGCCAATAAACTTAACTGGGCAAGAGCCCATCCATTACATCACCACAGCTCCCGACGAAATCGACCAAGCCCCGAGTGACGACGGGCTTCTCGGGCGGCGAGGTAGGGGATGAGGTGGTCGGAGTATCTTGAAGCAAAAAATCGGCACCGCACCTAAGGGAAAGAGAAGAAAAAGAGGTCCATTAGGTAGGTGGACCTGCGTGACGAGGGGTGAGAAAAAGCGACAGAACATTGTCCAATGGCATGGCGGCAAAAACAGGGCCCACTTAATACACTATTCGAAGAAGAGATATTCCTGGAATGGAAGAATGGAAGCCCAAAGCCCACTGACGCATTTGAATTCATCGTGTATTCAAAACAAAATCAAGAGGAAATATTTTTGTGAGCAGTTTTTTCTCATTGTCGGTTCCAGGCTAACTTCATGTTTATTAAGAGTAGTCTAGCGATGCGGTAGGTTTTTGATGAACCCAAGGACTAAAAGCACTGCTACACTACCGAACGCCCAGTAGGAAGAAATACCTTTTATCCACACATTAAGATAGGGCTACTGTTTTAACTACACATCCATTTTACTTCCTATCAATCCGTTCGGTTATTAGAGTATTCAGCAATCCAGGATAATTCAGCTTTGCAGCAACTTTCTTTTCTTCCATCGGATTTTCTGGCAAAAGTCACTTTTAACAGCACTATTGAACCGTATCTACATGCATGCATTTTTATATTTTTATTTTGATCTCGTAGGTACTTTGTCCTGCCGTAAGTAATAATTTTTCATTGAAATGGAATACGTTTTCCCGATAGTGTCCTGGGAATTTCAAAAATGAAAATTATCAAATACTTCGGAAAGTTCTCTTAAAATTATTGCTTAATAACACATTTTGGCATTCTATTTTCAAATGGTGCGTTTCGTTCTCATAGCTTTTTAACTGGAATTGGACCGAATTATTGTAAATGTTGCCATAAGACTGCATTCAATAGGTGTACAAAAAGATGTGTATCATTAGAGGTAAATTTAAATTTTGTCTAGGAAGATAAAATCAACTGTTTTTAACACCTTTTTTTTATTTTTCTCTATTAAAGCACTGCTCTTGTTAAATTCTATTGATATTTTAAAGGGTGTTTTTTTATTTTAAAGTTGTAATATAGTATATTCGGCAAAATCATTTCATTCATGATTATTTTTTTTGTGTAGATTGCATCTGTTTTCACTCGTGCTAAAATAACAAAAGTGTCGTATGAATTCATATTATCAGTAATTTTTTTAATTGACCGTTGAATATAAAACGTATGAATTAAAAATATGATCTCTGAGTAATCAATTTTAACCTGAAAGGCTCCCTAAATAGTTAATGGTAGAAAATGCATGTTACTGAATGGATTTTTAGCTAAAATCGGAATTTTTAAAAATTCTGTCATCATCATTCGGTATACAAAAGACGTATTACACGCTAAAAGCCATATATACCCTGAACTTTTTTCATAGTTTCACGATACAATTTCATTTTAAATAAACAAAATATTCATGGAAATTTTAATGTATTATTTGGTAGGCAACTGTTTAAGTTAGATTTTGAATTAATACAGACTGTGTACCTCTACGTGTCTTAGCCTCGACAAACAAGACACATTCAGGGGCCCCACACCACAATAAGCTCTTCTTCAAACCCGCATACTTCCTTCCTCCCTTCATCCTGTCCAACATCCCAATCCTACACCTGCCCCTTCAAGATTGTCTAACGTTCTCGCCTCTATCAAAGCCTTCAACATCCCACTGACGATCAATATCCCTTCATCCATTTTTCCTGCCTCCTTATGATTTCTGTCAGCAATCCCCTCTCTTCCCCCACCATACTCAGTACCTCTTAATTTATTTTCCTTTCTGTTCACTTCCACTTCTCCATCCTTTTCCACACCGACATATCTCAAAAGCGTTCAATATACGCCTATCATCATAATTCAACGACGAAGGTACTATTTCGTAGAAAATCACGCTCCATATCAAAGTGTTCTCTAGTCTTTTCTTAGCTTATTTACTCAACTTCACTGTCATCAACTCCCTCCATCTTGTGTTACTTGCTTTTTTAACGCAATCCTTTTACTAATGTCCATACCACTTCGGGTATCTTGGCTCAAGATAAGTTTGCCGCTCCATTTACTTTAGTATTTGCTTTCCTCTTTTAAATTTTGACGTAACCTTCCTTCTTTTTGAACACCCGATGCCATTTGTTTTGTTTAAACTGATATACATACTATGCCTATCGCACCGATTTTCCAATCAATGACTGTTATCCCTTGGCGGACTCGTAAAATAAACAGTCAAGCATACAGACTCATATACTACAGATGACCAAATAATCATTAAAACATTATTTATGGCACGCTTTGTATTGTCTCAATAAAGTTGCTTTAAAATACAGAGCAAGGTTTGACCACCTCTTCTACGCAACAGTCATTCAGTATCATATTTTTTATCAACCTACAAGTAATCTAAAAATTGTCAATTTGCTCCATATTCCTCACCTAACATTTATCATCCAGTAGCCATTCGTTACTAATAGTACTCGATAAAGCTAATTATGTTTGATTATTCGACACGGAGCATTCTCAAACACCTAAGATAAATCCACACTTTTTTGATTTCACATATCTGTTCAAATGGCTGTTTTTAGACTTGTACGGTTCCCTACTCAAAATGTTTACCAGTCCGTTTACCCTCTACGTTTTATCACATGAGATCACCCGAGTTCCGTCGCAGGGAATGCCTTCCTTCGTCGTATGTGACTCTTCTTCTATCTCAGTATTAGGAAAATTATGTCAGCAGTCTTATATATATATATATATATACTATATATATATATATATATATATATATATATATATATATATATATATATATATATATATATATATATGTATATACATACACACATATATATATACACAAAAAAATAATAATAACGCCTACCCTCCTTTCCACGTTCAATCCGAGCGTGCTCCTATTTTTATTTGCATTCGTCTTCCTTCAATTTCCTGTGCCAGCTTGCACGCCCACCCTTCCTCTTTCACCCTAGCACACCCAATCAATCCTCCATTGCCCTAGAAAAATGCGGAAAAGAAAGGGATGGAAGAGCCCACGGGTGAAGAGATGAAATCCGGGTCCGGGTTAGGTGGAATACGTCTGGAACATTTGAAAAACGACTGTATCTAGAGGAACCGTCGAGGAAAAGCGTTTGCTTCGAGTTGCAGAAAACGAAACGAGGGACCAATTGGTTGAACGCGTTCGTTTTGAATACATCCACTCCAATCCACTCTACACCCGCCCCCGCGGCGGCGGTAAAGGTGGGCCAATATTCCTATACCTGCATCGGAATTTTGTTAATTCTCCACTCTTTAACTTAACACCAACGCACTCACATGTGATTCTGATAATATTTTTTCAAGATTTTATTCCAAAATTTAATTTAAAAGTTACAAAAGTGTAACATTTAGCATGTAAATTCATAATTTTCATATTCTCCAAAAAGTTATTGGTGTTGACTAGACTCGAACTCAAATCTCGTAGATTTCCGACTTCTCAAACCAATTAAACAAGCAACCGGGCAACCTGGTGAAATTCTGGGGACTTTAAAGGATCAAGATCTTGTATGTCGTAATACCTGATACTACAATGCCATAAGTAATCGTTAGCGTGTGAATTTCCCCGCTGTCTACGTATTTAAAACCTATGTTTGCTACACATCAGCTGATTTAACCGTTAGAAAGATTAGCTGGCATCTCTCTTACACATTTGAATTTAGAATTTAGCTTATAATAAATATAATTTCCGAGGATACCAAGGCTTGTAGAGGAATAATGCTTCTCTTTCGGTTTTTTACCGTCCAAGAAAATTATTCAAAGCTGTGACTAAAATTAGAAAAAAACACTTTCTTTAAACATTGTACTACATTAAATCTGAAGTCTATCAGTAAGAGTAGGTTTGAATGAATTGAGATTGAACACCGGTACACTTTTAACCCTCAACCAACACAGCACAAATTGACATCCTACGATACAATAAACCATTCCTCAATTCCACTCAATATATTATGCAATAAACCATTCTTCAGTCCTTCTTCCTTTCATTCCATCCAATATTCCTAACCTTTTTATAACCCTTTCCTTGCTTATCTAAATTACCACGCCCATCAACAGTTACAATATTTGAAATTAAATATGGAATATATCGGCCATTCTTTTCATATTCTTGGAGTGCTTTACTCTGAAATTTTTCTCGTTCCTCTATAGTTGCTTTTACAACCAATGCTCATAAGGTCCTGCATCAAGTAGATACAGCATGTCACAAATGAGCAGTAAAAGATCCAATCGAGAGGTGGATCAATATATCATTCCGTAAACAATGGCTTTAAACGAGATGGCGTTGGTGGTAATTTGAATAATAAATCGGCCACCTTTTCAATTTGTCAGCCTATGTAGATGTTTTATCGAAGTATATTTGTTTCATATATTTGCTTATTATGTCCACTATTACAATCACTCATGTCATAACCTGTCATGATGATTGTACAAAATTTTAGATACTTCGATTTTTTTAAATTATGTATCCAAAGATGATGTAGATTGAAAAAAAGTCTAATTATTAAAACTATTTCTTTACTAATTTTTACACTTATAAATATACAGGTATGCAGTACTATTAAAGATGCGAAGGAAGAATAAAAGCCCTTTTCTTATAAGTCCAATGGAATGGAACCATAAACGAAAAATCTTTCAATCAGCATTCTAGGGGTTAAAAAAACCATAAACTTATAAATTGGAAATTACTTCCAGCAGTTGATATTTTTTCCTCATGTATTTCCAGGAGTCAGGTAATATTCGATAAATCTAGTAACCTTTGGAGTTGAACATTCAGTGGGTGAAACGTCAATGCAAAGTTTGGGTTCTTTCGAATATTATCCACCAAGTGTGGAACACCACTTACCTTTCAAATAATTTCAGTTTTCAGTGTTAATCAGTGTGAAAGGTATGTGATATAACATCAGTGTAAACAATAAAAAGGCTCTTATTTATTCGAGCAAGTAATTTAAACCTTGAAATGAGAGGGCAAAATAGAAGCAGGCAGAACATTTTACCTATCTCGTCAGTGCTTCGGTCCAAGATGGTCAAAGTATGATGGCCAAAAGAAGAAGAATTTCTCCGGAGGTTGAGCAGTAGCAATTCAATTTTTCCATTCAGTTTCGACCAGCGTCTGGGAATGGAAAATGATAAGCGCTTGTTGGATGCTTTTGAATTAAGGAAGTGATAAATAATGGATTAAATGAAATGAGAATTAAAGAAAACAAACGTAGAAATAATAGTCATATTATAGAAAGAGCGTAGGTAGTCGGAAGAAATTCGCAGAAGACAGGAAATATTAATGCAGGAGGTACTGAGAGACAATTAAATGTTGAAGAATGTGTTACAGGAGGATTGCGGTGGAGAAAGGAAAAGCATTTTGGAGGGAACTATGTAAGGTATAAAGTAAATTAAGTTAAAAAAAATATTTTCTATTGTCTTGTTTGGCATTGTTTATGATTATAAAAATGCGTAGATATTTTGGGTCACGCTAAAATCCAGACACTTCTTACGAAAACATATGTAAAATTAGATATTTTTATTCCTAGTCATTTACTTTTCCGCTTCTGTACCTAACGGAATTATTCTCTAATATTCCTAACACTTTGCTCACTTCTGTCCAAAAGACTTGGTTAATTGATGAACTGCTCTATTTGATCTAGCTTATTGCATTCATTATATATTATTATACTAGTGTGTGTGTACACACACATTATATATATATATATATATATATATTTATTTATGTATGTATGTGTGTGTGTGTATAACGATTGTAAGGAAAACTCACACGGGCGGCACAATAATGGGCTGACACAATATAACACAAATATAAAAGAAGAGCAACATTTAAAAGAACACTCACACAGTAAATTGTTCGAGCTTTCGGCCCTCTCAGAGGCCTTCTTCAAGTGAGACAGTCTCACTTGAAGAAGGCCTGAAGGTCTGAGAGGGCCGAAAGCTCAAACAATTTACCGTGTGAGTGTTCTTTTAAATGTTGCTATTCTTTTCTATTTGTGTTATATTGTGTCAGCCCATATATATATATATATATATATATATATATATATACTCCTTTCAAATGACGTCCATGTTCACTATTTTCGGGCTCAGAGACGAATAGCATATCATGCCATTCTAATCAAACGACCACAAACGTACTCTTCTGCTCTCAGGCACCCAGGCATATATATTCAGATCCTCACGCCCTCGCATCCACTGATCGATAAGGAAGTCTCTCTCCTCAGTCCCTAAAACACCAACCATCACCCCTTGCAGGAAGAAAAGGGAACGATCCTTCTCATTTCCTCCCCAAACTCCTTTATCCATTCCCTTCCCCCACTCAGCTACCGAAATCCGAGTAGAAAAAAGAAATAATGCCTCCAAGCGGGGCGCGTAAGAGTCTGAAAAGAACGGCTGTAGTATGGCCACCGTATCTTGAATAGCTCTCGCCTTCCCCTGGGTTTTGTATATCGTCCCGCGGGGAATCGAGTAAACGTGCGATTTTCCCGTGTATCGATTTAGCTGTGCGATAAACATATGTTTTCACACTTTGATATTAAAGCGTCAGTCAATGAGATATATCGATCTTTCGAGATAGTATTTAAAATTCAATTATCATCACCAGCATTCCAACCTAAGATTGGTTTACTACAGCTTTCCATTCGTCTCTTTTGAGTGTGTATTCCCTCTAATTCTCTGGTAACTTCTATGACATACGTTTCTTCTTAATTTGTCTAATGCACAGGCCTACAGGTGTTCCTCTAGGGATCTTCCTTTCTACTATACTTGAAAACCTAACTAATCCATTGTAAGGGTTTCAAGGGGTGCCCAGTCCATTCCTATTTCTTCTTTACAATAGAGATCTCCATGGTGTCTTTTTCTCTTCTGCTATTCTATATAATTCCTCGTTTCCTCTCTAAGGATCTCGGGTTAATCTTCAACATCCTCCTCGAGCACCATATTTCAAAGGATTCTATTCTTCGCTGAACCACTTCCAATTTTCTGTTCCCTGGTCCTTACAGTACCATGCTACATACGAACGTCTCGATGAACTGCTTCCTTCCTTGACCTTAGGTTCTTTTGTCACAGTAGTTGGCTCTTTTTTGTGAAAGACCTCTTTGCGTGAGCTATTTTTGGCTTGATTTTGATCAAACTACACATACTTCCATCCCGAGTGATACTGCTGTTAAGGTAAGATCAAGTATTCCTCTAACTCTAGTTTCACCCCTCTGATTGTGACACATTAAGGTTTTTAGTTTTCCACTCTTTGATGCTTATATTATATTCCCGAAGAACTTGGTCTATAGTATTCAGAGTTTCCTGCAGTTTGCTTATTAAGCAAAATGATGCGATTTCTTTCAATAATGAACTTTTTCTCTTGTTTTTTTTCTCAGCTTTTATTACAATAGATGGACCAACGTGAAGTACAACTAGATAAACCCCCTTCATCATCATAGTTGTTCTCCTTTTTGTATATTTAACCGTTTAGAAAATGGAGAAAGTGAGAAGCGTTTTCAATGTTCAAAATGTCTATCAAAGTCCGTATTCTCCGCTTGTGTTTTTTAACACAAATCGAAATTCGACGTCAAATGAGTGGCACATGCAGTTACGGTGTAAATTCATTGAAAATATTCTTCCGGGCAAAGTAGACCATTGGGAGTGATTAAAGGCCATTATCTAATACATGAGTATTTTTTCGTTTATGACCGGCAATTATTACTTTCTCATTTATTACCAACTCCTTAACTCTCCTCAAACCATAATACTTATGAAATTTAATTAAATCGCACTCCCCTATAAATACCTAACGTACCTTAAGGACTGCCTTAATTCAAAGAAAAAGCAGTAAATCCTAATGATCACCATATCCCATTAGTATCTTTTAATATCTTAGTACTTTTTACTATACAGCAATTAATGGTAAACAATCCAAATCATAAAGAGCATTGAATTTTATGGCATTTTTATGATTTTTATCAGAGAATGAACTTTTTTATAGCTTAATTCGAACAATAATACCATTGGAAACGTATGCAAAGGATATTAAAAATATGTAAATGATTTCCCCGTGACTGGATAAGTGAGTCAAGATGAGTAAAGGTTAATCTGTTTTTATAAAAAAAAATCACTGTCATCAATGTAAAATTAAACAGCCTCGTAAATGAGTGCATGAATAAAGTGACTGATTTAAAAGACAATGACGTTGAATGATTTATTCTCCCCAACTTTTAGCACTTTTACGTGACAACAGTAGCGGATGTTCCCTTCTCTTTTAGTGCACC
Organism: Hetaerina americana; assembly: GCF_022747635.1. Classification (NCBI taxonomy): domain Eukaryota; kingdom Metazoa; phylum Arthropoda; class Insecta; order Odonata; family Calopterygidae; genus Hetaerina; species Hetaerina americana. Next base: position 21,485,396 of record NW_027286181.1, on the reverse strand, counting down.
ATCATATACTATTACATTTTTATCCTTCTAGGCGCATAATTAATATTTAGCCCGGGCGATGAATTTTAAAACATTTTATTTACATTTTTTTTTAACGTTTCATGGTATATTTTTCTCCGTGATTGTTTTTCTATTCTCTCGAGGTATTCACATTAAAAATTATTATAGCCGAATCGAGGCATAAATGATGGAAAAATTTTGCATATCATGACAAAAGAGCAGGTAATTGGAGTCTTTTAATACTGGGAAAAATATTTTTTGTAGCTCCTGAACGCGTATTTTTCTGCCATTTTATAACTGTTTAAACGCTTGTTTCCGATCCCAAAATTCATCTCCTCTCCCTGGTTTACCGGAAATGCGTACTATGTTAGACTTTAATTTTAAATGAATAGCACGCGATTCCTTTATTACTTACTTATTCCATTACGATGATGCATTAAAGATGATTAGTGCTGATTGAATTAAATATGAGAGGATAAGATTTGTATAGTTTCTAAATGTGGACCATCTTTCTTTATGAATACGAGACCTGGTATTTGAGACAGGAGAATGAGCTCAGATTTGAGGCTTTTGAGATATGAATGTGAGGTGGAGAATGGAAAAAATAAATTAAACAGAATAGAAGGCAAACGCCTCAATGCTTTCAAAAGGGTGGGCGAGATTACTATGGGGAAATCCGAAAAAGGCAGAGGAAGTGGATGGAGAAAATGTTGAATATTAGGGGTATGTTGACTGCCAAAATAGAAGGGAGATTGTCATGAATGCTGGATAGAAGAAGAAAGAGAGTAGGCCTTTTAGACATCGTGAAGACAGGAATAAGTTACAAAGAAACTAAAACTAAAAAAAAAAGAAATTGGAAGGTAAAACAATACTAAGATATAAAAAGTGTTTAGATTCCGTCGATAAATCTACCTATGAAGTAAGCAGGCCATCCAGCTTGTTTGATTGACTCCATTACATCACATATAAATGCAGGTGAACATCGATGCATATAAGGATCTAGGTTACTTGCTACCTATGTTTTTTTGGTTGCAAAAACCAAAGGTATGACTCATGTTTTACTAATTTCATTCGCATTTTAGGATAAATAAGCGCAGACTCTTACACGGGACGAAATTATAATATCATTCAAGATCACTTTAGTAACTAAGTTTCCAGAAACGAGAATCACAAATATTTTATTTCCCAGACCAATTTTCAGGTATACAATAATTTTTATCTCTGTGTAATCATCCTTTTCTCCATAAGCTAAACGTTCAGAAAAAATCGTTCTATTCTATTTTATTATATTTATGCTGCATTCTCGCATTCTTAATTTGGTCAAGAAATTTTAATGAGTTCGAGATATTATCTGTTTGCAACATAAATTAATCGATTTTCGTGCGTTAAGATAAATAAAAAAAACTAAGGCTAAGGGCACTCAATGACTCAATTTTACCCTTTGAACCACATTTACCTCATATATAAATGCGACACCTGTCTACGGCTCCCAAATTCATTTCGCCAAACTGAGTTCCAGAGTCCTCTCCGCAAACACCATTCCGTTAAGTGCTTCATTTATGTCCATCCCGTCATGTAACTTGGATTCCCTTTGGGTAATACGGAGTAAAAGATCGGTGTAAATTTCTGGTGGCCCACCGAATACATTTTTCACTCCCGAAGACTGGGAAACAGTATTATTGACCTTCCATGGGAACCGTACGTCACCGCCGACGTCCAAAGCGTGTGTGTGTGTGTTCCCAGCCGCGAAGCCCCGTTAGCTCATATCTCAGTCGAAGCGGCCTCACAAAATTAGCCCTGGTCAAACACGAGAGGCCATTTTCACAGGACGGATGACTCCCACCCCACCCCATCCCCGCCTTCTCAGCCACAGCTCACCCGGTGGCTGATGATGTGCTTCGCGAGCCTGAATAACCAAGGCCACCAGCCGAGGACATCCCGGAGTGACCTACGAGGTCACTTCCACCTTGTAGTCCGATTGATTTCCATTATTTTCGCTCCTGTCTCCCGCCACCCCCTCCCTTCCCCCCCCCCCGAACTTCCAGCACACACCCCTCTCATCGTCTCCTATTCCAGGCTCACATAGCAAAAGGGGTTTCCTTATCGGATGCCGACGTGAGGAAATTGTGGAGAGAAATACATTTGTCATCCTTAGATTTTGGGGAGAAGAAAATTTGCGCCGTGCTCAATGAAAATATATATTCGCCATCGAACTACACCATATGTGCGTGTTTTGGCTGCCAAGCAAAGGTCTTAAATGCGTCGTGTTTTACCGATTAGTTTTATTATTTATACGAAGTAATAATTGCAACATCTTACAGCTATCTTTTTTGTCAATGTGGTACTGGCTTTCAAGCCAGAATTGACTAGCTTAGCAGGCCCAGAATGAATATTAAATTTATTATATTCAATTTTTACTACTAGTGTGTACGGTGAAGGTTGTCTGTAAATATATTTTGTATTGAAACGTTCTATTGCTTACTATGAAAAAAGAATAATCATGACAAAACTGAAATTGTCGTCATTTGGGTCCACTGCTAGCTTCACGGTAGCCTCCAGGCTATTTACATCCTCTTTCGACCTGCAGATTGCAGCATCTGCTACGTAAATACGACACAAGCCCGATGAATTGTTTAAACTTAGGAGGCTGTTTCAAATTTACTCTTGCGGCTTTCTAGTATTTTCCCTTTCACTTTCGGCTCATTAATATGAATCGTAATGAAGTTTTTGGGAAATGGGCCCATAATTCATCCGAATTTTTCCTAAGCTGAGATGCGCCCTTAAAACCTCTTATAAAATGTGTTCTTAAGAAACCGCAAAAGTAATTCTGCTGGTACTCTGATAAGTCGTTTCCCCAATTGGGAATTAAGAACAGGATAATGAATCGCACATAGGGAGAGAGAGTTCCCCAACCACTTCCTTGCCTCCACAGATCACACAAAAATTACAAAATGTAACACAAAATACATGTTCGGTAATTAATTAACAAGCTTACAAGTTCACAAACAATAAAATTCATAAATATTGGGTATGTATTCCAAAATTCAATTTCATTTAAGTCTAATCGTCTTATCTTCGAGGATTTATCAAGACTTTAAAAGTATATTTATATTCACTTCTCCAAAATGTCAATCCGAAATGTAACTTTGATTGAAGATAATTTAAGAAGAGAGGTTAAGTTTGATGGGTTAGAGGCCATTCTCAGTGACTTATTGTTAGAGTGGGTGAGTCCAAGTTTAGAATGCTGTCCATAGAGGGGAGAGCATTACGTGGGCACATGTCAGCAGATGTAATCAGCCTCACAAACATATACGGGTGGAGCAGACAAATCCTGTCTCCCACCCATAATCCTTCCCCTTCCCTTTTTCTGACTGCTGTTTGCGCATGCCTCCCTTCCGGAAAAGGACCTCCTCCCCTATTATCATCATCCGAGATGGACCTGACAAACTTGTGCGGTTGGCTACTGAGTGTCGGTCAGGTTAATGTGAACGAAATATAGATGACGAGGGATGACTAAGAGATAAGAGATGATAAGGGTAGTTAGGGAAAGGGAATTAAAGTGTCTCAGTTAGGACTTGTGAGAGGACTATCCTAGAAGTGAGAGAGAGGTATGGGGTGACAGAGGAGATAAAGGTGAATGAGAGAAGTGGGAGGGGACTGTGACGGCTACATATCAAGGTGACAGCAATGAGATAAGAAGCGAAAGAAGAAAACTGCAGGAAATAATGTGTGGGTGCTCTCGGATGAGATTTTGTGAGTAGATAGTGGTGACGAGGATGTGGAAAAGGGTCGATGGTAAGGGTTAAGTTGTGGATATATCAAATTTATGATTTTTTTAAATTTATTTTTCTTTATTTAAAATTATTCGGTATGTGGCCAGAACTTCGTTAAAAAATGTTTTCGACAGTTTCCTCCCCTGAACCTCACTCACCTCAAGGGGACAGGAGAAGCCAATTGATCAGCTGCCGTCCGAAACGACCTTTCCATCCACCTCAAAACGTTATTGAGCCTCATTTTCTCGCCTCCAAGTAATTGCTTTGAGTAAACAACCCAAAAACTCATGGTCGTCTTTTTTCATCGATCATAACTCGTAAAATACGTTTGAGTCTCATGGACCCCATCCACATATAATTTGTTTCATGAGCACGTGTCGGGAGCTTAACGAACTGTGCCTAAGAATTCATTTCTTTAGTATCTTCTTAGTTTATAATAGTGCCGAATACATTTTTCTTGTGTCCAACTTCAAATTTGTCCGAAACTTCCATTGGTAGTGTTTTTCTTGAATAACTGGAGTAATAAGGTGTGTTTAGGCCTGAGGAAAAATATTTGAACTTTCTCACGGTGCGATTTATATTACCACAGTGTAATATACATTTCAAAATATGCAGTATTAAATACATATGTTGTCATGGACACTTAAAATTTCCACAGACATAGTATTACGAAAATATACCCTCTGGCCATACATCTGACGTCCAAAAGCAACACATAACGATCCTTCACAGAGTATAAATTTGAAATCTAACTTCAACAGACAACTTTGTTTTAACTACCTTATATACATCTCGATCTCTTATGTGATTATATGTAACATTAAATAAAAAAGTAAAGTATTTTCTTCTGTATAATATAATCATAGCAACGAACACGAAGTTTAGTTTGATTGTTGAAAAATGAGCTGAACTAACACTATTCCTTACGGCGTGTGAAGCCAAGCCAAGTAGCCAAGCGTAAAAGAGTCCTTTCTTTGTGCCACTTGCGGTTTTCAAGAGAAATGTGTTATCCGAAAAATCACGGTTCTCTGGTAAGCCTAATGATGGTCAAAGTTTTCAAGTATTGAGCTCGGGTACTCTGATCAGCAGCCTTTCGCTCTAGCTTCTATATTTGTAGAGCTAATATCAGTAAAATATGTTTATTTAAAAGCTAAGATATTAATGTTCTCTCAATCATAAAAAGACATTTTTAAAATTTTTCTCATCATTGTTTGTTGGAATAAAGCCGGGAAAGAGGATTGGATGAAAATGCTGAGGATATTTTCCTTTTCTTTTGATAATTTAGAGAAATTATGAGTAGTAATTGTGAACTGTAATTAATTATTAAATGAAAATTTATTGAATGTAGTGTCCCGAAAAAAAATATTCTAAGGAACGATACCTAAGCCCAGGAAATTTGCGATTCCAACGAAATTTAATAATGGTTTATTAATAATTAAATAAATGCATCATTTATCGTAGAAAGTAGATGCATGTAGGAGGGATAGAGGAGTTTACAAAATCTTGTGAATAATTCAGTCTTAACACGACAGGGTATTGAGTAATTAATCAAGATGAACAATCTCATAAAGGGGGCTAATACAATGATGTCCCTTAGAAGCTGTTCTTTACAAATTATATTGTGATATTTTATTTACTTACTCAACACAAAATATAGTTGAAAAACACCATTAGAATCCCATTCTTATGTCTTCAAAACGCTCAGAGTAGTGTAATTTTGTTCTGCCCTTAAAGGGTTCCAAATCAAATCAATCAATTCTCCTTAACTGTCCCATCGTACCAATAACATCAGGAGTCGTAATTGAAGGAAGCGCCGATTAGACAGAATTGCTAGCATGAAAGGAAATAATTTTTAGATAGTAATTCGAGAGGTTTACGCATTTTTCATCGGCCTGGATCAATGGGACCGCCCATTCGCGCACGCTTCTCTCCTTTAATCTGCGAGCATTATCTCCCCCAGAAGAATGACAGTTGTGTCGAGAGGACGGGCCACACTTAACAGGAGGTCATCTTCCCGAAAGGAAAGGCGTTGTAATGGCTCAATCGCTCCGGCAAATGCAAACCCATTACTCCGCAAATTACACGCTTCACCGGATCTCTCCCCTTGCACTGGGAGTTTTTATGACCTCTCCAGACTCTGAGACCATTTCTCTCTCTGCAAAATACCACCATCCACACCTCCAACCCTCTTCCCCATTTCTCTCATCATCCTTCTTACCCCCTCTTTCTTCAAACCTCTTCCTCATATTCTTTAATCCCCTTCCATGTACCCTCATTCTCTCACACCCTTTCCCCAGACACATACACCCCCACAAACACCGCCCAACTTCTCCCCCGCACCCTTTCCCTTTCGGAACCACTTCAGATGCAGACACATTATTTCATGCTCCGTTCGTGTAAAGGCCGAGGAGAATAAAAAAACAGAGAAAGGGGGAGGTCTAGGGGTGGATTTAGGGGTGGGGGAGAGAAAGTGTTCGTGGAATTCCCCAGGCCTATTCATAATCTCCATTATATCCGTCACATTATCGCCTCGGTTACTCCGTATCTTCGGTGGGCGGAGCGAGCTTTGCATACATTTTTTTCCTCCCCTCCAAAGTTAAGGGATAAGCCTGAGGTAATATTTATAAATAAATTTTAAATGCGAGCTCGGAAATTACATTTTTGTTTTTGAAACGGCGAGGAGAGTAGGGGAAAGGGGTGAATGAGGGAGAGGGAGAAGAAAACACAAATAGACCCACAGAGATGAGGATGAAATTACGATTTCGAGGAAACTGAAGGAAAAAGCAAAGAGTTGAGACGATACATGATGACAAGAAAAGAGTTTGCGATTTGAAAAATTCAAGACGATTGAGATGAGTGCGCAAAAGAGTCAGAGGGTTGACTTAGAACAAAAAAGAGTTTCTCTCCTGGTATTCGTCAAGGGAAATAACTTGTGGCAAAATGATAAGAAAAGGATAATATAAAAAAAAGGGTAGCGTTCGCCAAAATAAATTTCCTATATTCTGGGGCAAAAAAATGACAATCTTTGAAATGGACCAAACTTATGTCTGCTGGATATTATTATTTCATCATTCAAACATTTCCCTTGCGGGTACTTCAAGATGAGGATCTTAGCCAGAGGGGACGAAGGGAGTGATGAATAGCCATTAGTGGATTCCTGATGGTAAGCCAATTGGAAATGATTCAGAGAGGAAGAAAGTTAAATGAGATGAATGATATGAAAAATGTTTCGGGCGCTTTGTAAGTGAAATATCTCCCTTTATTAAACTGTGATATATTATTAATATTTTCGAGGGTGCCAGATACCATGGTCCTCTTGAAGATACTCAGACCCTACAATATCTTGATCGATCCTTTGCCAGTCCCCAAAATCCAGTAGCCCATGGCCACGAAAGTGGGAATCTTATTTTCATATATTAATGGTATTTTATGATTTGACGTAGGTTTTCTATGGACTCATTAATAAACCACGATTTTATTTCTTAGTCTAAACTAGCCCATATTATAAGTGGCCATAAGCTTTAATCCACATGACCATGGATTAAAGAACACTCCCCTCCTAACTTTCCATTTTTGCATGACCTGTATTGGGTATCATATGAAGGATTGTGATTAATTATTATTACCTCCTTTTTTCATACCAAAGAACTTCTACAGTGGGTGAAAATAACGTTTGAATGGAAATGGGTTTTCAGCTATAATGCATATTGATTTCCACGTCTTCTTTGGTTTTTTTGTTAAATGTTTCATCCATCTTCGTAACCCCTTTAATCACTATCCCTCATACATTATCCATCCCACATGGTACTTGCACCCCTGCCACACATTTTTTTGGTTGATTGCGGGGCATTTATGTAGGTGTAGATGAACCCGAAAACGCGTGAAAAACGAAGATGAATCCTTCCTCAAGTACGCATACTGTGTATATGCCTTCGTTTCGTCCAGGTTTTCTTTCATTTTCTAATTCCTATTTGTTTTACTTGCATTCTCCCCTCAATATCAGCGTCTTAAACATTTCGCTGCCATTGACAGGTTACTCCACTGAATGGTCCATATTCACTATAATCTCATATTAATTCACGATCATCTTATTTTTTTCCCATCAGTCCCTCCCTTTTTCCTCACCATACCTGGTACATCTCCGTTTGTTTTCTTTCAGCTCATTTCACTTTTTCCATCATTCTCCGTACCCACATTTTAGGAGCCTTCAATCCACACCTATCATCCTGATTCAATGACCAAGTTTCTATTCCGTTCAAAACCACGCTCCATATCAAAGTTTTCAGTACTCTTTTCCTAACCTCCTTACTCAACGTTATTGTCTACAATTTCCTCCTTGTGAAAGCTTCTTTGCCTAAAAAAATTTTATTTTTATAGTCCCAATACTTTGACCGTTTTACTCAAAAACACTTCCCAGATAAGTAAACTGTTCTACACGCTATAATTTAAAAACTCCGATTTTAATATTTAAATTAGCTTTTCTCTTTCTTGAAAACCGCACAGCCTTTGCTTTGTTTACACTGATTTTTCTTTTTGACTCATAAATGTTTCAGAAGACTTGTCCTAAACATCTCTACTAAACGTACACAAACTCCCATCTCCTAAGGAAAGCTTCTTTACCAAACGTATTTTTTCTTATTCCCCTTCTACTTTATATATTTTCTTTCAAAACACTTCAGAGAAAGGTAAATATTTCCACTTCCTCCAATTCATGTCATTCAAATTATAATTTTAACTTGTAAAAGCTATTTAAGATATTAAATCAGGATGGATGAAATAAATATTTAACGTGAGACTCTTGTGACACAAGTTTTGATTAACTATGGTCAACAATTTTCTTATGTTGCAAGACCAACCATTCTAAAAACACCGCAACACGGGATATGATACATTAGGATTAGGCGAGGGTGGATGAGTGCTCTCTGAAAGTGTGTAGCACTAGTAAATTTGGTATAACCCCTGAAATACGTATCAGGGTACTAACGGTAGCTGTGATCACTCATTCAAAAACCTATTCTCAGGACTCCAATAGGAGGCGTGAGGATAGTTTTGTGAAAAGTGAATTTCTACCAGGTGAGGCAAGTTCGATATAGGTGAAAAAATAAAATTGATAAGAATCTTTTCCTGGTTGAAAATGAATGTACCGGGATAGCTATGGCTTAGGGCTCCTAGCGATTTAGGATACAGGAGGGATACTAGGATTTTCAGCACCAGAAGATAATGTATACTTTTATGGGCATGAATTAGACTGAGGCGAAAGAATAATACTTCAATAATTTATTCATTCAACCTATTCTATTGGCTAAGTTTTGGATGGACTGCTTTCATCTTTGTATCGCAAAAACCATTTTCTTTGCTATAATATTATTTTATTCTTCATTCTATTGCACTATTTTTTAGTCTATTCTTTTCATCTCTCCTATCCGCTTGCTTAACGATTTTACATTTGTCACGACCTATAATGTCCCACTTAACATGAAATATGTGACATGAAATAAATAAGTAATTGGGTGTAATGTTGGTGCATCATAAACTGGAAATTGGCTACGCAGAAGAATGCGTTGAATATTGGATCAGAAATTTACATTTACAATTTGATCAAAAAAATGACAAAAAAATCCGCACAGGTAATAAGACCATCCGCTGGCACTGCGAAAAAAAGGAATTTTCAAAGGAAACAAGGTTTGTTTCAAAAAGGTAGAAAATCAGTCCATAAAAAATACATTTGCATGGTAGTGTATATGCATATAAACAGCTATTATGCATACATATTATCAGTTGGTTAAACATTCACCACTGGCTTCTTGCCTGATATACGCATATACGTGTATACATAAATAGTATATATATATATATATATATATATATATATATATATATATATATATATATATATATACATGTGTGTATATCAGGCAAGACACCAGTGGTGAATGTTTAACCGACTGATAATATGCATGTATAATAGCATAAAATATTGATGTAATACCAAAAACGACCAGTTCCCCTAAGACCCAGTAATTTTCGCTATTCCACTGGGGCATAATTTTTATCCTTATCTTTTTATGGCTATTCCCATCCCTTTTTATTGCCCCTTAAAACTCTAATTTTTCTGTGCCACTATTTATCCTCTCATTTCCTTATGAACGCCCAACCACTAATAGTGACTGCTTTCCTAATGGCAGTCATAATTCTTTCGCTTCATTTTGGGCCATTATATCCTTTACGTCCCAAATCATACATTTACTGCTTTTTCTAACGTTGGCTCATTTCTCAAATTGAGTATTCTGCAGAATCATTCCAAATATGGGAAGCCTTTACCATTCCTTGAGGGCATAATCCTAGTCGCTGAAAATTTAGTAGTCCCTACTCTAGTCAACATTCTTGGAACATTCTTATAAAATATTTATTCACTCCTTTACTCCCTCATAGTTGTCCTATGGTTTACGCATAAAGATGCATTGAAAAACCTTGTATTCAAGACTTGTCACACCTTTAAGTGGCGTGTGATTTTATTAGGTTGATGAAATGTTATACCTCTGAAACATATTAGGACGGTAACCCTCTCGGTAACTTGAAACCTCTTATTTAAGAGAAATTGATTTGAATACAAGGATTCCAGAAAGAAAAAATAATATATAAAAATAAATATCCTAATAATAATTGAAGCATTATATTGGGTTGGAACAACTTAATCAATTCAGTATAATTTAAAAGGTCAATTAAATCTAGTGTAATTTACGCAAATCTAAATTCAAAGTCCATAAAATTTCAATATATCAGTTCCATAGTGTGGAGTGTGGGGAAAACATTAAATGGAGCAACCACTATGGAACTTAAAAACGAAACCAAATCGGTTTTGATATCACTTGAACTCGAAATATTCCACAACGAATGCTTGCCTGTAAATCCTCCACATTCTCTTAAAGTATCAGGCTGGGCCTACGCCGGCTGTAACCTAATGCTATCTTTATCTTGGTCTCACAAATAATAATATTGAATACTTTCCATATGAAGAGTTTACCTTTATATCAGGACTGACCAAGTAATCCCTCTGATTGAAGCATATCCTAGACCGTGCTTTCTCCTAGCAAGATGTGAAAAATACCTTTGACATCTGGACAATTGAACAAACATATTTAAGCTTGCAATGTGGGAATTTTATTTCTAATCGCATTTTCGTAGCTGTGAAACGTATTGGCCTTATATATGTGTTTATATATATAATGTATATATTTATATATATGAATATAATTATATATATATAGAATGTATATATGTATATATATAGGAATATAATTATATATATGTATATATATATATATATATATATATATATATATATATATATATATATATATATATATACAGGGTTCGTCCGGAAAATAAGTGTACTGATTTTTTCCCGCCGCTCCAGGCGCGCCCAGCACCGCTCTGACGGGCTGCGATTGGAGGGGGGTATGTTGGCAAGCGACGCTGAAAAAGGCGGTCGGCTCTGAGCTGTGGTGTAGTGAGGAGCTCTGTTAACGCGAACCTCCACGCTCGACCCACGTCACGGAACGCGATGCCGAAGTTTTTGGAGCAGCGTTATTCCATCAAATTTGCGGTAAAGCTTGGGAAATCGTCTACCGAAACTGTCGGTATGATTAACCAGGCTTACGGGGAGTCAGCCATGTCCAGAAACACGATCTTTCGGTGGCACAAGATGTTCGTTGAGGGTAGAGAAGAGGTCGACGACGAACCACGGCCTAGTCGCCCATCAACGACACTCACCGACGAAAATGTGCGAAAAGTTCGCGATGTACTGAACTCTGATCGTCGTCTTAGTGTTCGGATGATAGCAGAACAGTGTAATGTGCCAAAACAATAGTGCACGAGATTATTAGGGAGCAATTACAGATGCGAAAAATTTGTGCAAAGTTGGTGCCGAAAGTGCTCAGTGATGATCAAAGACTCAATCGTTTGGAAATCGCGACACAACTTGCGGATCACTGCAAAAATGATCCACATTTTTTAGAGGACTTCTTTCTGTTCCCGAAGATAAAGAGGAGTTTGAAAGGAACGCGATACGGGACTTTGGACGACGTCAAAGAGGCCGTGACGACGTGTCTTCGAGAGGTTCCCGATGATGCCTTCGCGGGAGCGTTCCAGGAATGGGAACGCCGCTGGAACAAGTGTATCGACTCACAAGGGTCCTATTTTGAGGAATATTAGCTTAAGATATGTAAAAGTGTAATAAATTTTTTTTCCTGAGCTCAGTACACTTATTTTCCGGACGAACCCTGTATATATATAATGGGCTATATATCATATCATCATATAATAATCATATATATAATAATCATAATCAATAATAATAAATAATATAATAATCATATATCATCATATAATTATATATATATAGAATGTATATATGTATATATATAGGAATATAATTATATATATATGAATATATATATATATATATATATATATAATGGGCTATATATCATATCATATATATATAATGGGCTGACACAATATAACACAAATAGAAAAGAATAGACACATTTAAAAGAACACTCACACGGTAAATTGTTCGAGCTTTCGGCCCTCTCAGAGTCTCTCTTGAAGAAGGCCTCCTCTGAAAGGGCCGAAAGCTCGAACAATTTACAGTGTGAGTGTTCTTTTAAATGTGTCTATTCTTTTCTATTTGTGTTATATTGTGTCAGCCCATTATTGTGCCGCTCGTGTGAGTTTTTCCGTACAATCGTTATATATATATATATATATATATATATATATATATATATATATATATATATATATATATATATATATATATATATATATATATAGGTATATATACATACATATATATATATAGGTATATATATATATATATATATATATATATATATAATTTATATATAATTATATATTTTATTTTTTTATTTTGCTCTAGTTAGACCTCATTTGGAATATGCCGCAAGTATTTGGGATCCGTGGGAGAAAATTTGGCAAAAAGAATTAGATAAAGTCCAGAGAAAATCCGCTAGATTTGTTAAAAATTGTTATGATAAAAACACAAGTGTGACAGGTCTCTTAGGGGATTTAGGCTGGGAACCACTTGAAGTGCGGAGAGAACAAGCGAGGCTTAGACTTTTAGAAAGGTTCAGAACAAACGAGTTTAAATATGACACTGAAGGAATTATAATGGCCCCACACTACTTAGGTAGATCAGACCACAAAGATAAACTAAGGGAGATAGATTCCAAGACAGATAGGTACAAATACTCATTCTTTCCCCGAACAATCAGTAATCATAATAGCAAGAAACCGAAGTCACTTTAGAAATATTAAAAACTTTGAATTTACAAGTCGGAACAAAATTAAACACTATAGAGATGTTAGGTATACTTTCAGGTGCATGTGTATGTTAGTTGGTAGTTTGAGTGTTTGCATGTGTGTTGGGTGTAAGTGTTCATGCATGAATGTATGCCATGTTTTTTTTTATATATGATTTTGTCGTTATTGCATGCGATTTTTTTTTTATTATTTTTCTTTTCTAAATTATGGGTGGTGTCCTAGCACCCCCCGCCACACGCCCTTGCGGCGGCTTGCGGGGTATTGAGTAGATGTAGATATATGCCTATATCCGTGCGTAATTATGGAGTGGAAACATTTATCATAAGGTTAAGAGGACAGAAAGGAAAACAAATGGGATATGAGGTCGTTCTGGGTGGAGGAGAGGGAAATGCTGGGAGAAATCCTGAGAAAACAGAAAAAGTGGATGCGAAGCATGTTGTTTGGCGGTAGGTGATTGAAAACTGTGATAGAAGTGGAAAGGCTGTGGAAATGTTATGAAAACGAGGAAGGGGCAAAAATAGGACAGATATGTTGGATTGATGGAAGGGAGGAAGGAATTGCATATACGGAGATGAAAAGGAGCTTGTTTTAGAGAAGGATGCAGGATTGTGTTTTGTCAGGAAAGTCATGATATTAATTGGTAGTTGTGTCAATCCAAAACCTACCTTAACCGGTAGATTGCCCATGAATTATATAAAATTTGTGTCTTTGTGCGTATGTATGTTTATATATATATATATATAATATATTGTTATTATTATTATATATATATATTGTTATTATTATTATATAGGTATTTATATAAAGGCTCACCATTATTTTCTATGAGTCATAGCTCAAGAGGCTCTTTCCTCAAGTCCATCCTTTTGTATATGCTTCTTTCCCTAACGTAATTACTCCCCTAACAGCCCTACCGCTCCTATGCTCTTCCTCCCCACTTAAACCCTCAAAAGGTACAATTCAAACATGCGTGGTGTCCCACCTGCTCAAAATTTACGCCCGCCTCCAACTTTAATGCGTAAATTCATGTTCCCATTATTTTCTTAAGAATGTGGGCGAGATGTATCAAAATAAAATTAGAAAATCATCCAGATAACTCCCAAGAGACTTCCCCCCTGGAGACGGGAGAGACAGTATCGGTGGATGAGAAATCCAGGAATGGGGGGTTTTCGCGTGTGACCCTTTGAGCGTTATTCTGAGCGGGAGGAAGTGAAGAAGAGGGAAGCCATGAATAATTCGAGTCAGAGCTGTCTAATATCGGAGAGGGTTGCGAGAACATTGCGCGAACGTGTGTCTGAGGGAAAGAGAAAGGGAATCGGTTAAGAAATGAAGAGAGAGGGAAGGGTAGTAAGGAAAAGGATGGTTCAGGACTTTCTCTCTCACATACAGGTACTTAAGAGAGAACGGGAAGGTTATATCTGCGAGAAATGAACATCGGGACTGGAAACTGTGACCATAACGTTTAATTTACGGCCGTTAAAGAGCGGACGAATATCTTCACTTCATTGTTCGCTGGTTGTCCTGGACCAAATGAACGTCTCAACGCTGTTTTTTTTCACAAAGTAATCCACAATGAAAAACTCACGCCTCCTGAAAAAGATGCTTTGTTTTTTTCGAGTGTCTGATTCGCTTTCTTTGACAGAAACAGTATTCTTAGCACCTTTTCATAAAAAAATCAAAAGTTTACCATTCTTATTTAGGCTGCAAACTTTTCAATGGGAAAAATTAAATGCTCAGCATATTCATCTCCAATGCAATGAGGAGCCTTAAGAGAAAAGTTTTCCATCACTCTTATTTGACTACGTTTCATTTGATTGAATATATAATAAAAATATTTATCTAATCAAATAAATTTCAGTTTAGTAGCACGTTGCAGGTCCTGAATCTCTAGCGAAAAATTGAAACAGCAAAGAGAAAATCCGTCAAACGGCGAAAAAATATTCACACGAATATAGATGCGGAAAAAATCCGCCTATAATTCTTTTCCTATACCTATAGTAACTTTTGTAAATTTATAATGCGCTTAACAATACTTGTAACCCATTGCCTGACTGACTAACGAAAGCTTAATAATCCACAAACCTAATTTTATGAATTCACCACAACTTTCATCCCAGTCAATTTTTCTATCTATTCAACATTTTTATTTTTCCTCCAAATAGAAGAGTACGGATGATAATGAACACCCCTCTCTTGAATTTTTAGAATGATTAGAAAAATTTATCATGCGTAAAAGAAAAACCAAAGCTCCCCCCGTGAATGGTTACCGCACATATCCGACTTACTCTTTAAACGTTATACTTCGATGTTACAACCGTCTAAATGAATGAATGCATATTTATTTTACTTTAAAGATATTTATGACGATCGTCACAGGCCAAATTTATCAAGATTACTGGAAAATTAAAACATTATCTAATATCTTAATGATTTAAATTTTCCATTTCTTACGACCTAAGTGTAATGAGGCTGATTCCGTATGAATTAAGATGGATTAAAATAATCTCATATCATTCATATATATTAGTTTTTATCGAAACTAACCAGTAGAGCTCGAATCAAACAAGCCTTTAACCCATGTTAAGACTCACTTAATCTTGCGTGCAGTGAAATCCAAACAATTAAACATAAAGGAACCAGTTTCTTTCCCTATATCGCCTTATGTCTCCATTGGAGATTTAGGTACTTTTAATGTCTTATAGATTAGCTTTCTGTTTGGTTGTATACTTTAACCCCCACTGAATTTCAATTCTAAATTCATCAGCGTATAGTATAATGTACTTTTAAGCAAAATACCAGCCGCCATATCGAATAGTGCGGGTCGTCAATAAATTCGCACACTCCAAGGTATTGGCTTACTTCATTGTGCCCATAGAGTCATAATGAAGTGCTTTACGTCGAAATTTAAAGAAATATGAAGTTCAGTCAGCTGATTTAAGGATTTTTGCGATGATGTTAGAAAAACGACACATTATATGGTATGCTAGTTCTTCTTGTATAACTAATTAATACTATTGCACTTTATCAATCAACACTTGGTGTAATTATAGTACCACAGAGAAAGATCGATGCTGCGATAAACACTTTTATTACGGCGTAGAAATCTTCTGGATTTAGCCCAAATGCTTGAAAATAGATTTGAATTAGGATTTTACGAGGTTCTTTTAATTCCAAATGCGTTAAAAATGTCCCATTTGGTGAAGCACTTAACTACTTAGCGAAAAATTATCCCTCCTTTCCTCTCTCTCTCTTCCTTTAAAGTGACGATTAATTATACCTTTTTTCTTGCACCTAGTTACGGCAGACAGAAGCATCTTAAGGTTTCGAGCGGGGAAAAATGATACCATAAAGGTTCCTTAATAATGAGATTAGTTCACGGAGGTGGCTTGCAATGTAGAGGATTAAGAAAAGACAATCGCGACGCGACCAAAGAATACGAAAACTTTGCAAAGTCAGAAAGTCGGTGAGTTAACAAAAAAAATGTAAAATATAAAATTCCGGATTTGGAGGAAATTATAAATGAGACCGCAGGGAGGGAAACGGAGTCATGCAAGTAGGAAAAAGAGAGGGAATGGTGGCGCGAAAAATACGGATTTCCCGCGCGGAATAAGGAGAGCGAGATGAGAAACGGGAGTTTGACGGGAGACGTGGGCGGAACAGAATGGCAATTTATACGTCGACCGTAAATTGAGAAATGGAACAAGTTATCCTTCAGTAGCTGCGGTGGATATTATGAATTAACTTAATCAAGTGCAATACATCCCCGAGAAGTACGTATCCTCTGCACATATTTTTTTCGTACACTGCGAGTTTATTTCCCTGAGGAAGTCTTGGCCGTTCAAAACAGCAGCACGAAAGATATTGGAAGCAATGGCAAAGTGAATCTACAGAACGGTCGGCAGTATTTAATTTAAGGGTAGAGTAGCTAATAGAGATATTACACCAGGAGTTTGTCAATAGAATAGATTAGTTGGAAGACTGTCAAAATAAAGCGTGTTATAGAAGCTTTATCATGGGGAGAGTGATTTTAAAAAAAAATAAGAAAAGGTAGAGGTTTGGAATAAATAAATCTTTGGATTTAAATATTGGTGATGATGACCTATGCCATGTAATAATCATTATATATGGCCTCATTTGACACAAACTGTCTTTTAATCTAAATTATCTGTATTCTACAATATCTGCTGCATTCTCAGTTACACGAATAATTAATCAACCAATTAAGTACGGGCATCGTTGGAAGTATAATTTAAAAAAATTTTTGTCCAAAAGTTAACAAATTTTTGTAAAAATGACTGCTAGATGGCTATGTAGAATCAATCATTCCCAATGATTGTAACCTTTTTCAAAGTGTTTGGGAAACTTATGTGCCTACTTCAAAGTATAAAAGATAGGTTTGTCTTAAATTATCTATTGCTTCATTTCGTTTTCCTTTGACATTTCAAGAAGAAAAGGAATTCTGTTTTCTGTGCATATTTTTTTGTAAAAGAGGTCAGTTTCATTTACTAATTAAATGCTTCATTACGTTTGGTGTGCCGTGGCGGAACTCTTCTAAAATTTTCCTCGCAATAATTCACTTAACATAATTTTAAAGTTATTATTACCGATTCTTTACACTATTTCTATTTAGGCTGCAATTAGGTTACTCATGCATCATTATTTGGATTTATTAATTGAGAGATTCTAATCAAAAAGTACGCGGATGCAATGTGGGTAATATAATGGATACTACTTTTCCTATACTTATTAGATAACCCGGGTCATGATTTTCAGATTTCACAAACATTTGTTACCTAGAAAATCAATTGGTACTAACGAATCCATATTATATCTAGTAAAGAAATTCAGTTGTGCTCAATTGGTGTCCAACCAAAATCTACCTTAAACGGTAAACTACCATATTGTGATTCATAAGTAGTTGTAATTTCAGCAGTAATCTACTGGTCGATCGAAATTTTATATGGACCTAAATATTAAGAAATTTCGTCAATTCTAGTCTCAGAATGACACGCAGTAAACCCCGAAATATTTCATTTGGCAATAAATGATTTTTTCAATCCACATACTTTTCCTTTGCTTCATTCCATCAAACTTACTCGATGTCTTCCTACCTCTACCTTGATTACCCAGCATTTTCTCATACAAATCACAGCCTTCTTCACCATTCCCTTACCACTCAATATGACCTGCATCAATATTTTCTACCTCCAAATTTCTTTCAAGAAGCATTAGCATTCTGTTTTGCTTTCCATTCCGTCTAATTCACTTTAGCCACTCTCCTCCAATTCTAAATTTCATCCGCCAACCCTCATACTCTCTCCTCCAAGACCAAGTTACGGGATCAAGCAAAGATGTTCTCCATGTTAATGCATCAGCTAATCTTTTCTGCTCATCTTTAGTAAAACGTCTTGTCATCACCTCATTGTAAGGATCATTAGCCTTCTGCAGTTATTTAATGTCCTCTTCGCTTCGCGCTTGCGTCTAATATATTTTCGAAGTGAAGTAAATATATTTTACGTGCAGGAAAATACGTAGTTTTAATTTATTTTACGCCGCAGGAAGCTTCCTTAAGTTTAAGTTTAGTTCGCTATTCCGACATGGGTGTTCTTTGAATCCCGAAGTCCCCAGACCGACGGAAGAGTGGCGAGAGCGAACCGTTTTCCCATCCGCCTCGGGCGTTTTTCTACCGCCGGCGCACGTGCTCGGGACGACATTTCCATTTTTGTGCCTCGCACGCAGCGCAAAAGTGCCCTTCTCTCTCCTTTGGCCCCCCCTCAAACCAACGTGCCCCGCCGAAATCATTGCCGTATCTCCTCCGTTTCGCCCCGAGACAATACAGGAATTCGGCCGCGAACTGCGATGAGAACCACCTTTATTTTGTGAGCTTGCATCCTCACACTAGGGGTCCCTTCGCGTGAGTTTGAAAATGCTCCCCGGTAAGGGGTAAGAGAAATTATTATGAGGCCATTGGTGTGGTTACGAGTACGGGTTCTCTTCCTCTAAACCTTCAACTCCCCCTCGTACGGGAGGAAGGGGGGTTGGGAGTAATGGTCGGGTGTGAAGGTGCTAATACCATTGCCGCGCGGACGGTTGCCTTTAATAAAAAAAAACTGCTCCGTCTCCTTGCGCTCCAAACCGTGAAACAATAAGCCAGAGAAATGGGACTGTTTCTTTACACACTTGCGTATTCAAAAGGATAAAAATGGGTCCATCCCAAGCAAACATACATAAAAATTGTAGCCATATCGATAAAGTTTATGAGTCCTCGTGTCTCGGCGAAACATAAATATTATTTTATGATTATTTCCAGGATAACCTGGACAGCGAAAATATGACTTTTCATAAAGAAAGGGAAAATAATATTCATACATTGAAATATCTCTCAACATTAAGCGCCTTTCGTTCAATTTCCCCCTTTCATTGATTTAATAATTTCAATGATGATGAAATTCAACAAAACGACAGGTCCAGGTAATGACACATATCCCTTTAAAAATTATTCAAGATCGATCCATCCCATGGGTAACAGCCTACTTAAATGATAGACCCAACTTTACTGCCAATATGGAAACGAGCATAAACTCGAAGACATTTTTCAACAATAATTCTATATACCATTATCACACAGAACTCTTGAGTTTATGATGCTATTTTAAATTTTTGCCATTAGTGTTGATCAACTTTACCATTATTTTTATTTACACATCAACCATATTTACAAAGGTACTTCTCAATGTATCGTAAAATATCCCCAATCCTTTTGTGGTTTAGACAACCTAAATGCATCGTGAGGTTTGGAATGAAAATAATGTTTTAGGTTGATATCTACCATTTGTAGGAGTAGTTTAATTTATTCTAAGGCGTAAATGTATTTGTACAGCGTTGAGTCTTTCTCATTCTCTCCTTCGATCGTCTCTATTGAGCCCTATTTATATCCATGTGAGTTGAAGTGGTACCCACAAGGCTCTTCAGAGACAAAGAGTAACCACTTGACTTCATGTTTTGCGACTCAAAACGAAATGCGTTGAAGTAAAATGAAATCTTCATTAAAAACTAGCATAAGGCAACATTAAAGAATGGCAAAATGGTCGCATTTACATGCTAATCAAAAAATAGTCTTAAAATTTATTGATCAGTTTGAGAAAAAAAAATATATATACATATATATATATATATATATATATATATATATATATATATATATATATATGTATGTATTTTTTTATGTCATACTTATTGCAACTTATGAATTGAAAGTCTAAGGATAAGGAAGTTTGGTAAGGATAACAAGGTATGATAGTTAGTGGTTTCTCTGGGCAAAAGTGGAGTAATTCTAATAAAATAAATGAAGCTTGGTTGCATGTGATTATAAGTTCTTGCATTATGAGAGCTTCGTATGGAACATAATTATATAAAATCACGTAACTGTAAAAGACATTCGTAAAAAAACTCTATTGATTCATCTTCGAGTAGCCATGTATGCCGTAATCTTATTTAAAGAATCGAACAACTGGAAGCCATCATCGGGTGAAGGGGTTTTCCCATTAATTACGTCTTTTATCACACTATGTGTTTTTACATAGGGTATAATCTAAAAATAAACGATCATTGGGGAGGAAAACTAAAGGAAAAGTTCAGTTTCCTGTATAAAACTTTATCTTTATGTGGAAGGATACCAATTTTAAGGTACAATTTTAGCGTCATACGGGTATATTATGACCACGATACCAGTTTCTGTCTAAATGTCATCAAAGATTTTGCAGTAATTCAATGGCCATGGATGATGATATTGTAACACATGTCGTGTTCATAATGAAATTGCGAAATTTTTACCTAGATTATTACTTTTCCCACATTGACGGAAAATCGTTGAATGCATTTCTAACGTGAAATGAGAAGATATTTTTGGCAAATATATAGAAGGTTTCACATTAAGTGAATGCACCAGAACAGGAGAGGTTTTGGAATGCTAAAGCACCAGACAAAAATGGAGAAACACGTGTAAGCGTGGTATCGGGAGGAGGAAGTAGATAATCATTTTAAAGAGTCCTAGGCTATGAGGTGTTGGAAAAAGCTGCAGTGTCGCGAAAAAAGTCGTTAAGTAACTTAACAATATTTTTAATCAGAAGGGAGATTGATGGAAGTGTGATATGACATTTACTAGTTATGTTAGAAATTAATTTATGAGTTAAACCTTATTTTTACAGGTTGACATCTTAGCGTTCATTCCGTTTATCAATGGACCAAACTATTGCACTCTAACACCACTCATCATGAATTCGATCACATTCAAGGGTGCCCGTTTTTACATCCACTTTACCAAGTACAAATCCCCTGCCAACAATTACAGCACTCTACCGATGAGTTTTGGTTGATATTTCCAGCATATCCCAAGCAAAACCAGGTCCTAGTCGTACACTTTTCGGACAAGCTATCATCCCTTATGAAGGGAACAACTTGAAAATTGGCCTACCATTTCCCGCATCCGGCAACTTGTAGGTGCACTCAGTGTAATGAGTCACCTGGAGAAGACTTGAAATTTGGAATTTTCATGCGCACATTTAATAAACCGAAATGGACCAGCGTGAAGGATATTGATGTACAGGAATGTGTGATATTTTTTGAGACCATCTAAAAACGCATTTACGGTAGAGAGGCACTTACAGATGGCATCCATGTTTTCAATAAATAAATAAACGTATTCATGGCCAGCAACTTGAGTGAAATCGCGGGATTGAGCACTTGAGTGCAAGGAATGGTTCCATACATACCCCCGTGTGTCTGTCCTTTGGAATTAAATCAGGGCAAAAACTAAATTGTGAAAAAAAGGGAACGCACTCGCTAAGAGAGGGTGAACAAGGGTCACAAAAATAATATTCGCGAATTTGGAGGGTACAGAGTGTTATCCTACGGCGTATTATTGCATATAAATTTATGTTTATTTTAGAAGGTTGTATTAAAAAACTGAATATGTGGAAAAATGTTATTCGGAGCGTGGTTTAGCATGGAACTGAAACATGGTCGTTGTAGCAAGATAATAGGCGTAGATTGGAGGCTTTTTAAGTATGAGCATGGAGAAGGACGGAAAGTTAAGATTGATGGGCAAGAAAACAACCGAGGAAGTTCTAGGCATGGTGTGGGTGAAGAGAGATGTGTTGGAAGAAATCCTAAGGAGGTAATAAAGGTAATAGCAGAGCATTTTGATTGGCAATGTCATGTTAAAGAGGGTAGAACGTTCAGTATGCTAAATATGGGTAGGAAAAGGAAAGGCATCTTGAACAGAAAGAAGGAAGATAAAATTCATACGGAATTGAAGAAGGGTTCATTGCATCATGGGGTGTCAGTGTGCACCTAATCAGACGAAGCTAAGAAATGTAACGTTTTTAAGTTTGTGCCCACCCATTTTCTGAATAATAATGACACAATTTAATTTCAATAACAGATTCAGGTGTGATGTGGTGAAACTGTTCCATTGTAACAGAGATGATGACTATTACATTTTCCACTTACTAAATATTTATTTCCGACTAGTTTCAATGTGCTACATCATTTTTATGTGCATTTCAATTTTCACTTGAAAATGATGTAGTGCTTCGAAATTAGTTGTAAATAAATCTCTAGTAAGGGGAAAATTGTAAGTCTTCATCTCTGTTGTTAATGACACCACTGATGAAAAAATTATTGATACTTTTCAATCAATATAGTTACTCGGTTGCATAGCCTATTTCCGAGTAATGACGAGGAGATTTAAGCTTAATACACACCTTTAACAATTCCATAAGAATTAACAAATAGCAAAAAACCATATAAATTTTTAATTTTTAAAAAATCTTTCCCCTACAACTTTTACATCAGAGTTTTCCCCCTTCCTTTCTTCTTAGATGCGGGGGAACGCACCCTTAGAGCCCCTCTCCATCTGTATGCGCCTGTGGCAGGACCGCCCGGACGTCAATGTAAAAGGGTGGGAGAGGGGTTGCGTGTGGGGCTGGGAGGAAACTGAGGGCGAGAGAGCTCTCCGATAAAACGGACGCAAAAGGGAGAGAATGTAGGCGAGAGAGAAGGTCTCGAGGATATATCGGAAAGGAATGCCCCGGAGGAGTCGATAGGGGGAGGGAATGTGGAAACGGGTTGTGGGGCTGGGGGAAGGAAACTGAGGGAAGGAAAATATCACCTCCAAGCGTCCAAAGAGAGCTCAGGGGTGCGTCCGGATCAAGGCCATAGGTATAACGATGTCTCAAAACTGCATCGATATTTTCCCCATCGATTTTCATAGTTTTAATTGACCGATATATCGACAGTCAATATATACTCTCAAGAATCGAGTTCGC
The DNA here is from genome assembly GCF_022747635.1 of Hetaerina americana. Classification (NCBI taxonomy): domain Eukaryota; kingdom Metazoa; phylum Arthropoda; class Insecta; order Odonata; family Calopterygidae; genus Hetaerina; species Hetaerina americana. The sequence goes on along the minus strand of NW_027286181.1, from coordinate 21,461,947 downwards.
CTATCGACAGATGTGTCGGTATTTTTTTCGTATCGACCAGGATAACTTTAGTGAAACGATATAGGTAATAGATATTTCTAAGGTACCTATGTATCGGGGGCTGAAAATTACTAACGATAAGACGTAATTGACGTTCTCGTACGATGATGATGACGTCAATTATGTAGTTCATTAGAGCGAGATTCTGAATGTACATACGTTCAGATAAGAGTGATATGGTGAAATTCAAATTGTTGCCAATTGACATGCGATCCTGAATATATGACCTTTTCTTTGGTAAGCGAAATACTTTATATTGATAAAGTCGATTTGAGATAGGGGCGATGGTAAAGAAATGAACTATTGCGTCAATAATACTCAATGTGCCCCAAAAATTAATGCCTGGCCGATTTATCCTCACCATTTCCATCTTTCATACGACGGTGGATTTTAGAATCTAGTGCCGTATAGATAGATCACAGATGGATCTATTAGGTATATGGAACCTCTACTGTGATCCCCATTGTGACCTGTTGCCTGCGTATCATGGAGACAACAGGAATGTTTGTAATATATATACATACATATATATATATATACATACATACGAGGGTCATCCGGAAAGTAGTACCCGTTCGTGCCGCATGAAGTGCTGACGACGCGAGTAGCCGCTGGACGAGGTCAGATAGCTTCAGTGGCTTGTCTGCCTTCTCTGAGCCAAGTTGCGTGACGCTAGCATTGCCTGTGTTGTTTCTGTGATTGTTTACAATGTTTAAAAAAATTGAGAACGCCGCCAGTTGTGAAGTGAGGGCAGTGATTAAATTCCTCAATGCAAGAAACGTTCGCCCATGTGATATTCATCGCCAATTAAAGGAGGTGTATGGAGACAATGTAATGGACGAGTCGTCTGTTCGGCGGTGGTGTCGCAACTTCAACATGGGGAGGGGGAACACACACGACGATGAGCGTTCGGAGAGACCGTCTGTCATTACAGACCAACTGGTGAGCTCAGTTGACGAATTCGTGAGGAACGATCGGCGCGTCACAATTGATGACATCTGTGAGCATTTTCCCAATGTTTCTCGAACAATTGTTCATGAAATTGTTAAACACCATCTGCATTATGCAAAAATTTGTGCAAGATGGGTCCCTCGCGTATCTCAATGAGCTGGCGGCGAAGGACTATGCAGCAGGAATACAGAAACTTGTCACACGTTATGACAAATGCCTTAATTTGCTTGGAGATTATGTTGAGAAGTAGTTTAAAGTATCCTCTTTCAAATAAAATTTTTTATGTTTGTTACTATTTACTTTTGTGTCTTTATTTCACGAACGGGTACTACTTTCCGGATGACCCTCGTATATATATATATATATATATATATATATATATATATATATATAATACTCGTATTTCCGGCTTGTGGCGATATTTAGTACCTAGAAAGAAGTGTCGATTTTTCTCGATATCCCAAGTAATAATCGGTGCGTCGATAATACTTCCCCAAATCGATTTTTTTTACATCTAAGATCGATATTGGAAAATGAATATCGCATATCCCTAGTAGCCTGGAGCCAGATCCGACCCTATGGTCCGCTCGGGCGGAGACCGGCCGGATCGGAAGCGACCGAGCGAAAGGATTGAATTGACGTGGCCAGTCTTGAGACGTGAGTGGAAAATGCTTCGTGGGGATAGAGTACGGAAGGAATCGAAAAGAAGTCGGGAGGATCGTGAAGCCGAGAGGGGTGAGTGCGAAGGGATAGGAAGGGTAAGGAGCCGGAGGAAGGATCGCATCGAATGGAATTGACTGCCTCTAAGCGTGATAGATATTCAAGACCCGTCTTTGTGTTTCTTTTTTTATTTCAACCCAACCTTACCTAAATCAAATATTAATGGCTATATGCCAGGGGGAACTTCATACATGGACGATAAACTTCAGTTCAAAAATTTCGTTGGTCATTCCTTGCTATTATCAAAGATCATTTCATATTATTTCGTTAAAAAATTCATTCCTTATCCTTCCTATTCTATTTTCAAATAAAATCCTCCAGCATCCCATGTGCTCGGTACATGTGTTTGACATTTGTTCTTATCCTAGCCAACAATTTTTTTCGTGCAATCTGGCATAGCGTCAGAAATAGGGCGTTGTTTTCTTCCCTACTTTCCTCTCATTAGTTTTTATCCATTTTTGTGCTGTCGTTTTCTTTACCACATGTCCTTCTTATTCTTCATTTCAATCACATTGTAAATGGTTATACAGTTCAGTATGTCTGTCGATAAATAATTCAATTCTAACCTATTTAAGAAGTGTGTGGTACCAGAAGAATGTTGTTGGATGGAGAATGAGCCACGATGGTTAAAGGGAAATGGTTGTGTAGTACAACCTTCCAATGACGGACAATCCCGCGGGAATAAAACTCGTCGCCGTTGGGACACATCCGCGACGGAACAAGATATTTATACAAATTTCCTAAATATCTCTAGCAGGGAAATCAATATAAAACTGATTTTTCTTGGATAATAAATATTGTCTTGATGCTGGGAGAAATCCAAGAGGCAATAAAAAAGGTAAACAGGATGAATATGGATAGAGAGCATTTTGATTGGCCGTGGAATTTAGAAGACTGTGATAGAGGGGAGCAGATTAGGCAAAAAATGTAGGAGAAAGAATAGGATAGACACTTTGGACAAAATGAGGGAGGAAGTAAGTGTACGGAATTTAAGAAGAGTTTATTGCAGTGTCGGGTGGAAAGTTAAGTTTTCCTAGGAGAGACTAGAAATTGTATAGGCTGTGTCCATCCGCAACCTAACTTAACTGGTACACTACCATTAAAAATAATTGTTGTTATCGTTATATCCTAAGGATGACAAATAATAATGAAAATAGGGAGACGTACCTTCAAGAATGATTTCAGCAAATCAAAGCTCAAACATTTAATAATTTCTTAAACCATGAAATTTTTGGTTTACCTGTCCCTAGTCATTTGATTTTTTGTAGATATACTTCTGATGTGTTTGTGGATCGATTCTCTAAAATTTATCTCAAATTTCCAAATCAGCATAACATGTAATTTACACATATGTATGATAGAGGTTCTTTCATTGCACATTATTTCATGAGCAATTATGCCCCATTCTTTTCTCTTTGTTGTTTATGCCAAAAACCTTCAAGTACAAACATCCATTTTAGATTGCATTTATTTTTTGCACTTAATACTATTCGACCCAAATTTCGCTTTCATTCAAGGAGTACGCGTTTACAAAATTTTCTTTTTTCCACCTTTGCATGATGTTTAATTTTGTTGTATTCTCAAGCATTAGATAGACAACCTTTCCTTGGGAATGCATAACGATAATCATTACTACAAATATGTATGTCTCAGTTTTTCTCAAGTAGTTTGCTAAGATGCGCAAAATCATACACTTGCTCAATTATTTAGCTATTCATACTCATTATTCTATCGTAAGACAAGTGATCTGAAATAAAGGGGTAATTAAAAAATATATAGATGAAGAGTAACAGAATAGGAACTAAGATATCCTTATTCTAGTTTCAGATGTTCTATCAATATTATGTAGAATTGTTACGCTCCCACGATACCATAACGCATCAAGGTGAACTTCTTAACCATTTTCGCGCACAAAAAAATAACATCCTTGGTTTTATGACGATTTCCACCCTCAGCTTCTCATAGTCTAAAACGCCTCCTACACTTCGAAATATCTCTCCATTTTACTCCCCTTCATTCTCGCCTCCTAACTTCATCCCTTATATCACTGCACTCAAAAACCCTCCCCACCTCTCAATATCTCCTCCGTCCAATTTCTCCGGCTACATCGAAAATCCCCCTCAAACTTTTCTCCACCCCATCGCTCCACAGAACTTCTTCGACCATCTTCCTCTCAATCCAGCTTATCCTCCCCAACCTTCTCCGTGCTCACATCACAAAATCCTCCACTTCACTTCCAAGTTCTCTCTTCTCAAACAACAAGTTTCTGAACCATTATAACGCTATGCGCCGCATCGACTGTCTTCGGTAAACTTTTCCCTACGCTTGTAATCAAGAATTTTGTTCATCATTTCATTTGTGGAGGCTGATTTTACCCCGATTTACTTCTCCTACTAATATCCTTATTCAAAATAACCCAACGTTATTCTTATCGAGTTTGTAACTCCCTCCCCTAAAGATAGTTGATTACTTGAAAATTACGACATCGACTTAAGGTGTGTTACTTGCCATTTGTTTTGGAATAAAAATGTATTCAAAAAGTGGCAATTGATAAAAACTTTTTTCGGCGAAGAAATGGTCCATAAATATTTCAAGATGTTGGGCCAAGGTTAAGAAAAGTGAACAGCTTTATCGTCATTATCTTGGGCTAAAAATTATTAAATGCTTTTGTCATCTCCCCATATTATCTTGTTATGTAACAATCTATTCCTCTAATTAACGTTTCTGGCGCTGAAATATTCATTTTATTTTTCTTGTAACTCAACCTTAGCCTAGTCTTTCTCTATAATTTTTCTCCTGTATTTTTTTTCAATGTTTACATTATTTCTTTCTTCGTTTCTTCTTAACTTCCCATCTCCCTTCATACTATCTAAAAAGCCCGCTCTTTTCCTCCCTCTGCCTCGTTTACCCAACGTCCTCCCTTCTATCAAGACCTTCAAAGACATCACTACTGACTTTCAATATTCCGTTCATCCACTTTCCCTGCCTTTTTATAAATTACCCGAGTAACTTCTTCTCTTTGCCTACCTTATTTAAAACTCATAACATTAAAACTTGTTTTCCTCACGGCCCAACTTATTTTCTCCTTTCTTTGACGCAACCAAATCTCAAAAGCCTCCACAATCTACGCTCGTCCTCTTGCCTCAAAAGACCAGGTCTCACATCCTTGGAGCTAAGCGCTATGCATTAAAGTTTATACTGATATTTTTTTCCATCTTCACTCAGTGTACCCGCCACCAATCCTCCTCTTCATGCAAATCCCTCTTTTGCTAACGCAATTCTACCAATATTTCCACTTTTTCTCCATAATACACTCCAAGTATATGAACTGCTTCGTTCTACTTTAATTTATTTTGTCTTACTTTAATTTATAACTCTAATTTTTTTACTTCCTGAGAATCTCATTACTTTCGTTTATTATTAATTTACCTTCATCCGATACTTCTCGCATTTTTACAGTAAAGCAGTATATAATAACAGCAAAACTCAGCTATATGAGTCAGATGCTAGTCTAACTCATCATAAAAACAATCTGTCAACCACACTGATTTCATTACCTCGCTGCCCCCTTTTAATACCATTTCTTGCTCTTGGTTTAAATTTTCGATCTTTCAAATGTATCTCAATGAAGTCTGTAATACTTTCTTCAATTTGAGAGGAATGATTAAGTTTAGGGACGATGATATTTCTGGGTATCTTAAGTGGTTACGTGTAATATGTCAGTTTTTCCTAGTTTTACTTGACTGCTAAAAACTTATATTTCTTCAATATAATTATTAGTATCGCCGTGATATAAGACTCTATTGTATAATACAGTAGTATCTTTATCCTCAGGGTGTAGAATGTAAAAACTCTTTTCGAGCATGCGCGATGAATGATATAAGTAAACATGAGAAAATATCTACAACTCACAATGACAATAGTGTAGGCTTGAATCCAGTTGCCCCATAATATAGAAATAGACAACTGCTCCAACGTAATTTTTTATGGAAAAGTACGTATTACGTTCCGTTAAAAATGTACGAGTTTAAATACATCCCTTTAGGACAAATCCTGTTTACTTAACTTTCACTACGTGGTTCCCATTCCATAATTACCCAAAGAGTTTTTTTTCTAACGAACAACTATAGGTGTGTTGAAAGTAACGTGACTTACTTGGTATTCTCACGGGCGCAGAAGACTTCAAAAGAACAGGAATGCAATTATAAATGAACAAACAAGCAGCTTACGGGGTCCGGACTTGGGAAAGGCCAGTCTGCCCGGGGGAATAAGCATTTCGAGCCGACCTCCGACGAGGAACGCAAGAATTAGAGTGTGTGGGCGAGGGACGATGGTGTGGGAGGGAAATTAAGAAAACCGTAATTGGGGAGAAACAAAGAGCAGTGGGAATAGGATAAGATTTTTCTGGAATACATCATCACTGCGGGCATACTTCGGAAGCAGTCATAAAATAACCCTTTCTAAACAGTCAAATTTTGAATAGTAAAGTAAAACATGGGGAATAGGAAGGAGGACGTAAGGAATATAAATGCATTAGCAAAATAGGTATATGCAAAAAAAATAAATTAATGACGTGCCCACTGTGTGAAGATGTTAAAAAATTTTAGTAGGTGCTTTGATATGGAGGGTAGTGCTTTATGTGTATAGTACTGTGTCTTTGAGGCAAGATTGGAGAAAATAAGTTGAAAACAGAGTAAGGCAAACGATACATTTTCAAATAGTGTGGATAAAGAGAGGGAGATACTGGGGGAAATTCGAACAAGGCAGAGAAAGTGAGTTTGGAGGAAACTTTGAAAGGCAGGAAGATGTTGAGGGCCGTGATGTAAGAAAAAATGATGGCTGTGCGATGTAGGGGAAGTAAGAGAGGGGCCATTTTTTCCAACGAGAGAAGGCAGTTAGAATTCACGAAGAAATTAAGACAGAAATAATTCAGGATAAGGTGTCCGGGCGGGAATTTCTTCCCGCCGTTCTCGGGAATTTGTTTCGCTTTCCCGTTCCCGAATAGTGAGAAAAGTTGATCGGGAAATTTGCAGCAAGAAATAACTAGGAGTGAAAAGAGGGAACAAGAAGTAATTTTCTATTGTAAAACAAGCTTAAAAACCCAAGAGAATGGTAGAGAGATTTTTAAAGGTCATAAATCCGATTAAAACTGTTTCACGAGAGTTTAAACTCAATCGCTTCTGGAAAGAAGAGTATTATGAAATATTTAGCGGTATGTTGAATAGTTTACAACCTGTAACATTAGCAGTTGAAGACTTAAGCAATAGAGAAGTTAATATTCTTACAAGTGAGGGAATTTTTAAGTACCTGTTCATATTGAAATTGAAAATAAAAAAACTTGGCTTTTCCACATTTCTAAGTGAAGATTTTTCACCAAGTGACGCCAGAAACTGTTTTATTTATTAAGTCCCTGTTCAGTAATTTAGAAAAACAGAATTATTCAATGAGCCAAATGGTTTGAAAGGAAATAAAACTTGAATTGGTTAAACTTTAATAGAGGTCTTGTGTCTCTCACAAAGTACTTGAGGAACGTTAGTTGTCTTTGTGAGATGGAAGACAATGAAATTTTTGCCTTGTCAAGCAAGGATGACATTGAACGATATGGGAAGTCATTAATGAAAAGACTTTTTAAAGGAACAATAACAGCAGATGGTCCAGGAAAAGAAATACAGGATTTCCTTACAGAGAATTCTTGCATTACATCAGAATGTGATCTGAAGTGTAAATTGACCAGAGTAACATCAACTTCGACATCAAAGCCCAGCCCTATGCGCGTAGAAAATTTTTTTTGCTTCTCTAAGGAAGGAAAAGAGCTAATGTGAAGGGACGCATTCTCTTACTCCCAACTAGAAGAAGCTTTTAGACGCAGTGACAACAATTCGACCAACGTCTACAGAAAATTAAAGACATTTTTCCATATCAAGTGTATTTGCTACAGAGGAAAGATAACAACTGTCTAATCGGGCAATTAATGCTCTATGTTTCTTAAAGTTTCATTTAAAAAATGACAAGTAAAAACTATTTGAAGTCCTTTTTTAATTTTCAGAAGAATAGTGTTTGCATTTTTTTCCAGCAATGCTTAAGTTAACAAATAAAATATTTAAATCATATTGGGAATGTTAATACATTGTGTGATATTGGTAAAAACTCACTGTATATTACAATGTTTGCTTAAACAAAGTTTGCATTAATTATATTATTTATGTTCTGAGAAACCTAGCCAAAATGATACTATAGTGACCCCTTTTTAGCGCTCAGGGTAAAAGATGAAATATATATGAAATTTCAGTCAACGTCCATTTGCGAAATTTTATCTACTCAAATTTTGCGTTGACCTATTGACCGATGGTTTCTAAACACTCCTATAGGAGTGTTTAGAAACCATCTGAAAGACTGCATCGTGGCCAGGAACCCGGTTGCTCGACCCTCTCTACAACTTTTCTGTTTATTAGCATTTACTGTTACAGTCATTATTACAGGTGATAAAAGAAAATTAAATAGAAAAGACTATTTCGGGAATTCCCTGGGGATGCTTGGGGAATATGATTTTCCGTTCTTAATTCCCGAAGGTTATCAAATGTCGGGAATTTGGACACCCTATTGCAGGAAAGAGAATGAGGGATCTCCCGCAATACTTGAAAGTACGAGAGTATAGTTTTTTTTGGGACCGTCCAAACCCGACTTTTAAATGTGTAGAATACCTATAATACGAGTAGTATCACGAGTAAAAATAGTTGGGTGCTATATGGTGAACTTCTATTTTAATTTCTCCACCGGTTTCTTCTACACTACTCGTTAATTTATCATATTTTCATTGGCTTCATAACGTAGGGACATTTTCAAGCCTATAGATTAAGCATAAAATATGTCACAAACAATCCCATTCTCCATTATTGGACGCATGTTTTCAAAGTTCATTTTGTTTTGCATAACGGTCAAATTATTTCTCCAAATTTCGTCCCAAAAGCCTTTCCGCATGAAATTTGAATGAAAAGACCATTATAAATTAATTCGGATGATATATTTTACGCATTTTTATTGATTCTTTCATACCAATCCAAGTTCTAGCTTGGAACATTAGCCGGATATTTCTCTGACGCAGGAAGCATTTTAATGTCATGTGCAATTTGAAACTCTTCAACACGCTAAGCGATGCGCAAATGATAGCGAGCATTAGAACTCTTCAACATGATAAACGATTCGCAAATGACAGTGAGCACCCCGTCGGAAAAGAACTGCCATCAACCTACAATATAGTTCTGATCGTTAAACTTCTAGTGCATATTAAAGTTTAACACCTCTATGCCTCGTGGGGGTGCGGTAATACACAGGCTAGATTCTATTTAGATGGAAGAAGGGCGTCGGTTTGGATCACCGTGATTTTGGTACTTTCAGATTAATTCAACCGGTATGAGTTTTCGGATATTAAATATTACTAAGAAGTCACAGGAGGGAGGCATAGGGAAAGGAACTAGCCCCCTTTATACGTCGTCGATGGGTGAATTTAGCATTCCTTCAGGGTTAGTATTAAAATAACTTGACCCTCGCCTATTTAATAAACCTCTGAATTGATTACTTTGACTTGCAGTTTTAAGATCTTGAACAAAAAAGCAAATGTGTCATCCTTCGTCACTTTGCGAAGTCTTACTGGAAAAAAAATGCAAACTGTAAAATCTAAGCTGCCATGGTCTCTTATAACCGATTCGAAGCCGTGATTTGAAGTCATGGATCGCACGAAACCATTACCGTTTGGATTGAAGGCGTCTCTTTCGATTTTGTCGCCGGACTTTCGCTATACGGAGCACGAATTGTGTGGAAAGGTATGGGTTTGGGTGATGGGATGGGAAGTTTCCTCAGGTCACCCTTTGATGTCCCGACTTTCGCCCGAAGATAAATGGTAGGTAGAAGGCTCGCGCATTACAGGGCCGTCGCGGACGACACTGGACGGTCCTTAGGGGGTGTGGAGAGGAAGGTGCGGGATTGGCTGGGCTGCGGGGAATGCGGGTAAGAGGACTAAGGGCTGAGCAAGGCAAGGAGAAGATTGGGGAAACTGAGGAGGAGAGAATCACGTCGGAAATCGGGATAGAAGCCAGGAAGAAGACGAGTGGTCAAGGCGTGGAGAAATGGGTAAGAGAAAGGGGTAAGGTACAGGTGAGAAGGCGCGGAAGGGGGGGTAGGAAAGAGAGAGAGGAGGGAAGGTTGAACAGAATGAAAGGGAGAAGGGTTTATTTTTTTCCTAAGAGTGAAAGTGGAGCCTTTGTAAAAGGGGAGTGGGCATGAAAAATAAATAAGGGTTAATAGCAGGAAAAAGGCGGATGAGAGAAGGGGGGCGAGGGAAAAAAGGAGTAACACGTGTGCTAAGGAAATGGGTTGGCCGTAAAAAAAAAGAGGGAGGGGTGTATGGGTAGGTCGGTACTCACGTAGGACACGCCCCGCTCCCACCCCCGAACGCGTCACCTAAATCCCTCACCCGATCCTTCACTCTACCTGCCCCACTCCACCAGCGTAGGAAAGTACAAACAAAGGAGAAGAAAATAAGTAAACAAATAAGGTTGCAAAAACAGAAAAAAATGCACGGATAAGACGTATAGAAATAGATTGGAGCATAGAAGGAGACGTGATTAAATATAAAATAGATCGCGGAACTAGTAACTTAATTCCCTCCGGGGGACACATGAGGGGGAACAAAGAAGTATAAGTAAAGAATTCTAAAATTAGTGGAAATACTAAATGAAAGCGAATAATAACTATATATATAACAATGGGTTGACACAATACAACAGAGACTCTCACTTGAAGAGGGCCTCTGGGGGGGGGCCGGGGGCTCGAACAATTTGCCGTGTGAGTGTTCTTTTGAATGTTGCTATTCTTTTCTATTTGTGTTGTATTGTGTCAACCCATTGTTGTGCCGCTCGTGTGGGATGTGTGTGTGTGTGTGTGTACAGGGGCACACCCAAAAGTGGTAGGACTGATTTTCTCTGGCACGAACGGAGCGGTGGAGGGGGGTCTGCCTGGTAGGGTAAGGTGGAGGGGGCTCTTAGCAACAGACCGACACCAACCTCAGTCCCCTGCGGGCTGTCGTTGAGTGAAGACACCGTTTTTAGTGAAGCAAGTTTTTTGTCCGCGTCGAAAAACAAAATAAACCTGAATTTAGAGCAACGTTATTCCGTGACGTTTTGTGCAAAACTCGGGAAGACGGTAACTGAGACCCTCGATATGATCAAGCAGGCTTATGGGGACACTGCCTTAAGCCGTTCCACAGTATTTGAGTGGCACAAGTTGTTTAAAGAGGGTAGGGAGCTCGTTGAAGACGACCATCGCTCCGGACGGCAGTCGACGGCAAGAACTGACACGAATGTGGACAGAGTGAGGACACTGCTGAACACAGACCGACGCTTAACCAGTGAAGAAATTGCAGACCAGTTGGGTCTGTCTGCATCCAACGTCCAACGCATTATTTCACAGGATTTGGCCATGCGCAAGGTGTGCGCCAAGATGGTGCCGAAAATTCTGCCATGGCGCGCTCGTCGTCAGACAGCTCCTGGCCAAATACGGCGTTGCCACGTTGCCGCACCCGCCCTATTCTCCCGATCTGGCACCACCGGACTTCTTCCCCCTGATGAAATGACAGCTCAATGGACGACGTTTTCACTCGATAAAGGCCGTTCAAGAGGCTTCGACGAGGGTCATCAACGGCATCCCCAAAGAAAATTTCCAGCGGGCGTACGGGGAATGGGAGCAACGTTATGCTAAGTGTGTAGCAGCTCAAGGAGCATACTTTGAAGATTATTAAGTCGATGTAAGTATATCGTCAATAAAATTCTTGTAAAAAAATCAGTCCTACCACTTTTGGGTGCGACCCTGTATATATAAGGTAGTTGTCTCACCAACAGATTCAGAAACACGTTTGTCCATTATTGTGCATTGTGATATTTTCCTGTCAAAAACCTTATATATATATATATATATATATATATATATATATATATATATATATATATATAATTAGGATATTTCGGTTTTCAAGGTTATTTCAAGGTTTCAATTATCGCCTCACTTCCCCCTCAGGTACGCCATTGAACCTCAAAACACTCGAGGCGGCGTGCATTTGGCTCCGAGGAGCATGCTCGGACCCGGGATTGAACTTTGCCCCTCACTCGGGGTACACGGGGTACTCAAACCGTCGACTCAACTTCTTAATGCTCATCTCTCGATCCCTCCTCTTTTTCCCCTACTCTTACCCTTCTCCTCCGCCTTCCATCCTCTCTCGTGTATCATCCCTGCTCTCACTCTCCTGGTAGAAAAAACAGTTGTTCCACCGAAATATTAAAAAAATAGAGTGGTGTTTTCATTGTTTTTTTTGCGTTTTGTGATCATTAACAATTTCTACGCGAGACAACATTAGTACACCCATGCAGTATGTATGTACATAATATAATATTATTGCATTTATCTACCCGGAGGTTGGTTTAATGCGTAAGGGTATAACTCACTCTATTACTAAGCCCAGCGGCGTGTGAATTTCACACATCGGTGTAGGGGGTCATATATATATATATATATATATATATATATATATATATATATATATATATATATATATATATATATATATATATATATATATACACACATACATACATACTCACACATAGATGCTTTCGCCGAAGTAACACGGAAGTCTAAATTAAGTAGCATCAGGCGTGATGTGGTTGAAGTCGAACATAATGAATAACTAATCGTAGCACTTTTCCACTTGATAACATTTATTTTACGACCGGGTATCTATGTCATCATTAGGTAAACTAATTAAGCCAGGGTTACCAAATGATGATGTAATGCACCGAAACCCGGTCGTAAAATAAATTTTATCAAGTGGAAAAGTGCCAAGATCGGTGATTCATTAAGTGTTGAGTAAAAAAACTTGAACAAACAAACAATGTAAGAACACAAACAAAGAGCACTCACGCGTTATTTTTTAATATTTTCGACGGAATTTAGCTCCGTCTTCCTTAGAAGAAAGATTAGTACGGCCTGCTGGTATAGGGGAGGTAAGGTATCATATGCATGTACCACTATATACCTACTATATACCTACCATATTTACCTACCACTATACCTACTATACCACCATACCACGTACCACTATATGCCTACTATACATATATAAGATATATATATATATATAAGATATATATATATATATAAGATATATATATATAAGATATATATATAAGATATATATATACATATATATATATATAAGATATATATATACATATATATATATATATATATATAAATATATATATAAGATATATATATATATATATAAGATATATATATATATATATATATGTATGTGTTTGTGTGTGTGTGTTTGTGTGTGTGTGTGTGTGTGTGTGTGTGTGTGTGTGTGTGTGTGTGTGTGTGTGTGTGTGTGTGTGTGTGTGTGTGTGTGTGTGTGTGTGTGTGGGTATATGTGTGTGTGTGTATATATATACATATACATGTTTACATATATATGTATGTATAGGAACACACATAAAAGATAAACACAGTAATGGTGTAGACTTGTACGTATAGATTTATATTTATATCCTTCCGTTTTCTCCCTTACTCTCCTTCCCCTTTTGAAGTTCCTCTCCTTTTCCTCTCTGGCAAGCCTCTCTCTCTGTCGCTAGGAGGGTACTCGGTTAATCATTCATAGATCTTTTTCACTTTCGCGAGAGAGCCGAAAGCGATCGAATTTCACTAATCGCAGGGAAGGAATGAGGAACTGTAGGGGCGGGGAAGAAGTGAGAATGTGAAAGTGGAGGAAGACCTTTTCGGGGGGATTACATAATTGAATAACCCCTCGTAATTAACCTTGCGGAAAGTCGCTCCGCTCGGATCGCAATGCTGTGCAACTCAAGGCGCATGCCCTCACCAGGGAGACAGTATTTTATTCCAAAAATGAACTATTGGGTGACCTTATTGGTGAGGGGAGAAGGGAACGAAAGGTCTCAGGACGAAAAGGAAGAGAGATACGACCCTCTCCCATGGCTACGACGTCACCTTACCCCTCCCCCATGCCCTTCCTCAACCAGCCTCCATCCCGACCCCTCAAAATTTCTCCAAAGGATCGGAGGGTCAAAGAAAACCTGGAGAGTCCCTTGGGGGTTACGTGGTGGAGCGGAGAGAGCCTGTCGAGGGAGAGGATTCTGCGAAAGATGGGGAAGAAAAAATCAAGAGCGGAGAGAGTGCGTCGTTCCTGGGTTGAGCAGGGATGATGGAAGTAGGATTGGAGGCAGAGATAGATAGGGTTTCCCTCCTCTTCCCTTCGTCGAATCCTTTTTGTCCCCCTCCATGCCCTTGTTGTTGCTCTTTTGTTGCCTTTCGACGGCGGAGAGAGGAAAATTGCTGAGAGCTCTCAAGTTTGTGTCGTGATTATGATAAAAAAAGTATGGTGGAAAGTATGGTGGAAGTATGGTGGAAAAGTAGGATGTACTGAATGTTTACACCGTTAGTTTCCCATATCGTGGCACCTAACGTGGGTTCGTGAGTGTACCACGAGGGAAAGATTCAGGTGACGAACACATGAATCCACGACATCAAGTCTCATTTTGATCCGTGTATTTGTTGCGTATTTTTTGTTCTCTACGCAAATCATTCATGAATTAATATGAAATGAAATTTTGTTAAGAATACTTGAGACTAACTTGGTGGTTTCAGGCTTCAGTGGTTTAGAATCAATTCCTATTATTATGAAAAACCATAAACATTATTTTTGGGGGATATGGGCAGACCAGAGGTGTCTGCCGATGGAGCCGAAGGTCGGCTGGTTGATTCCTGTGGCCGGGGAAAATGTTTCAGTTTAGGAAAAAAGTTGTTAATGGTTTTTCGGAATGAGGCAACGAGAAAAATAGATCCCTGAACCCATGGTTAAAGGCAGCAGTTTCACCATTAGGCACTGGTGGCGCAGACCGAGTGGGTCGGCCCGGCATCAGCTGCCACAGCTGCGGATGAGAGTAAAGAGCACTGCATCGACTGCAGCTCTACAATGAGGAAGGCAACGGGAAACCATCACATTATTCTCCTTAGAATATGCATCCTTTCATTCAAATATGATAAGATGGCCGGTAAATATTCCGGAGGTTGACTAGTCCCCCAATCGGATCTCCGGTTGGGGACTCCTGGGATGGAAACAATAGTCAAGGTGGATAAATGAATAATAGAGATATGAAAAGTTAAGTCATTAGGGTTCAACGTGAAGTTCGAAAATGCAAATATATGTTGATGGGGATAGACATCCTGGGATTGAGCGAAATTAAGAGGGCGGGAGCGAACGACTTCTGGAGTGACGGCGACAGTGTGATATACTCGGGAGACGACCAGAAAATTGCAGGAGTAGGCATCATACTCACGGAGAAAGGAGTATGGAAAATAATATCGTATAATAGCTGGCAATTTAATGAAAGGATATTGATGAAAAAGTTAAAGGGATAACCTACGGACACAGTGATAGTATCATTGTATATGCCGACGTTCAGCCATGCAGATGAGGAAATAGAGGAAGTATACAAACAACTGGAAGAGGTTCTAGGAACAGTAAAAGAGAAGGAAAACCTCATAGTATTGGGAGATTGGAACGCTGTCGTCGGTGAGGGTCGAGAGGGAAGTACCGTGGGATACTCCGGATTGGGAAATACAAACCCCGCGGAGAGAGACTGATGGAATTCTGCAACGAGAAAAACATGTTAGCGGCAAATGCTATCTTCGATCAACATCGGAAGAGAAGATACACATGAAACATGTCTGGAGACAAAGCCCGATACCAAATTTACTGCATCATTGTCAGAAAGAGATACAATAACCAGTTACGAAGTGTAAGAGCTACCCCGGCGCAGATTTAAATAGTGAACACAACCTGATGATCATGGACAGCAGACTGCAATGCAAGCAGAGGAAGAAATAGATACAACAACTCAGATGTAACACTAAGATATTGGAAGAAAAGAGCGTAAGAGAAAATTTCACCATGGCCATCGAAAGGGAAGTAGAAAGAAATGATGAAAATACTTGCACTGACGGTCGATTAAAAGAAATGAAGAATATAATTACCAAAGCTGCAGATGAACTCCTTGTGAGTAAAGTGTAACTAATATTTTACATGTACATACTTGAAGTAGTTGCGTTGGAATGCACATTAGCGGATGACTCCCTTAAAAGTTACTCTTGCGGAATTTCCTGCAGTTTTTTGAATTTGTCAAAGTTACAAAACCACCCTAATGTTTAAAGTTTGGCTTTAACCTCGTAGACTGTGAGGTAACGCGCTCGTTTACGAATACCTAAGCCAATTTGAGTACGATATTTCGGCATAACTTCTTGTTCCTTCAGAGTTCCAAATATTTCGTAGTGTAAGAGGATGTCTTGGTAGCCTAACTAGCTAAATCATTTAGCCGGACATGGAGGGATTCGGGTTCCAATCCGGTCAATACAATTGACTTTTACGTGTCGACGTTGTTGCATTTTAATACTTTTCACTGAATTATACCATGATATCCCCTCCCCGGACTACAACCTTGAAGTGGTGGAAGGGCTTGTGCTTTCCGATGGCCCCTAGAGCTGTTCTGGCGGGAGTAATAATTATTGCTCCTGGTAGGGTCACCCATGCCAGATAGGTCGAAGGTTAGGAGCCAGACGAAAGGTAGTCCACGCAGCGTCTGTTCCTCAGTGAGGCGGCTGCAATGGCGTCTGACCCCAGTGGGGCGGCCAGTAAGTGATGGTGTCACGTTAAAAACGCTATTGAGGAAGGCAACGGGAAACCACCTCAATTACCATTCCCAAGATTAACATAATGGACTATACAGAGAACTGTAATTGAGGGGAGAATGTTGGGCAAACGAGGAAAGGGAAGGAACAGGATAGGGATGTTGGACGGGATGAAGGGAGGAAGAAAGTACTCAGAGCTGAAGCGTGACCTGATGTAGAGTAGGATGTTGTGTTTTGCTAGGGGTCACAAATTATTTAATTAGTAATTATGTCCATCCAAAAACCTACCTTAAACGGTAGATCACCTAATAATAATAAGAAGAATAGTCTCTTTTTATAATGTTAGCAGGGTAAGAAAATGAAGATCTAAGATGTATTTGGTACACCTTGTGGCATAATGGACTCATTAGGAACCTGATACATGGACTGAGATGTGTAAAGGAAAGCGCCATAGGAGAAGACACAGGGACGAACTTTTTATCACATATCAAGAGGAACGTTTGACGAAAAAGCTATCATGGCGCACAGGGGAGTTATCCACCGGCACAAGTAGATGACATCATTCAACCAATCTTCAGATTAAAATACTAGAGATTCATCTATTAAAATTTATATTTAAATTTTGATTTCTATTTATATCCATTTAAATTTAAAATATTAATTCCTAACTGGTAGAAGTTTATATAAAAAGAATCGGTAACATTTTTTTCCTGATGTGTGGGTGGAGTGCTGAATTCAGACCGCCGGCTAAGTGTTCGCATGATCACAGATCGTATTGGCATTTATAAGATGACAGAACACAGCATTATCACTGAAATTTTGGCCATGCGAAAGATCTGCGCTGAACTCGCCCCGAAGGTCTTAATCGACGACCTAGGGCAGAGTCGAGGGTCTGTTTGCGAAGACCATCCACAACGCATCGCGACGGTTCTTCAACCCCCTTACAGTCCCGACTTGGCTCCAAAAGACTATTTCCTATTCCCAAAAGTGAAATCCTCCCTCAAAGGACACCACCATGGGACCATAAGTGCCGTCAAAGAAGCTTGTACGCGTACCCTTAAGAACCATCCGGAATCCGCCTACCAGTGATCCTTCGAGTCGTAGTGAAGCCGCTGACAAAAATATGTTGACGCTCAAGGGATGTACGCTGAATAATTTTGAGGCATTTTAGCAATAAATGATATAAATTTATTTTCCGAAACTCTTCCCGATATATTTTATACAATTCATTTATAATATACTGATTAACCTCGATGGTAATTTCAAATAAGATAAGCAAATATTAAGTATCAAATTAAAACGTCTATAACCAGAGAAATTGTGTTTCGAATATAAATACCCATGATCTAGGTTTCAGAAAGAGTCTCAAGAAAATGCATACACATCGAGTTTACGTTTTATTGATATCTACGAGTATAGAGTATCATTGAAAAGAACAAAAATGACTTGATGTAGATTAATGAGAATAAAATGTTACACGCTTAGTGATGTGTGAAAAGTTATGTCGATGAAAGGGTGAATAGATCAGTCATTGAAAGCTATTGAGAAGAAGAAAAGCTAACTTGAACCACACTGAAGCACTAGTTTTCTGAAGGCTGTAAAGTAAATTACCGGATAGAGCTTAACCAAAGTAAATTATGATAAAAAAGCGTCAAAATACCCTATCGCAGGAAACAACGAAGGAATAAATATCCGCCCAGATAACTGTATTAGATAGATCAATTATTACTTTGGATTAATAAGGTAGCCTGTGATAGGGTTTGGGAAGGGAGTTTAAATTCAAGTAATTGGATAATTTATAAAATTCAAAAGTCTTCTTCAAAAACGTTTTCTTTTTATCCAATTAAATATTGAAGACATGTTTTGATCACACAGAACTTCTAAAATTGCGGCATTGATTTGATCAATTGCCGTGGATCAATTTACAGTGTCGATTTGTCAAATATATCATTGAATAATTTTGCGTTAAATATTCAATCGATATACCAGTAGAGCAATTTAATTACCACCAGCTTAATTTCTATATACATAAACATGCATGCGTTTCTGTATTTCCCACGTCTTAGATTTATATCACATTTAATATTTTAAAGTATATAGACTCTTACATCGTTAAAAATATTATTGAAAAATTTAAGGATATAATAGCCGAGATGAATAGATTTTATTATGAACATGAAACTATATTTCCTTTTTCAATCGGCGGTATTTGTTTCAAAAATAATTTTTGTTTCTACAAATACATATTTTTTTATTAGAACATATTGTCTAAAAATTATTGTTGATATTAAAAGGTTCTAAAGCTAATTTTCAAATTTCATGAACATGTCAGACTTCCAGAAACGAATTGTTTATCAATGACAACCACACCTTGAGTCATTGATAAATTAAGTGCAATAAATATTTCCGTTATTACCAAACTTTGAAATCGTTAATATTATCTGTTTACATAACCTGAAAATTAGCCAAGGGAGGCATTGAAATGGCTCCAACTAATGAACTTATTTTATGTTATGATTTTACATTGTTGGTTTTGTATTTTTAAAAAGCTGAATTCATATTACACTTCGTTATAATTGATTTATATGAATAACTTTTCTCGTTTATCAGCTTGATAGATTAGGGTTCAAAACTTATCTAAACATATAAACACAAACACTCACGGATATGCTTTGCATTTCGAAGAGCGGGCCGCAAATCTTTAAACTAACATTCTCGAGGTAACATTGGAGGGAATATTTGGGCGTGGAGTGTGAGAATGAAGATACAAGAAGATGAGAGGGTAAAGCTGCTGCTAGTTAGTTTTAGTCGGCAACATTATTCCTGAAAGGTTAGATAGGTTTCAGCACCCGTGTCGTGTCCAAATCATTGGTAAAAATCAAATGACACGAGTTAATCGATATGTTTGGCTCCTCGGCAACTTCTATAACGGTGATTCGACGATTGGTCAATACGGTTTTCTTCACTTCATCAATGTTTTCGTCTGTCGCTGACGTGTTAGGGCGGCCGGTACTCTTCGTCTTTCACATCTTCTCGGCCCTCAGAGAGCAATGTACCATCGATAAACGTTACTTTGGTCCAACGTAGCTTCTCCATATGACATATTCACAGTCGGAATGCGTCTGCGCACTTAATTTCGTTTTTTAAACAAAATTTTATGCAGATCCTTTGATCCATTTTTTGGATCAGGTAAAAATTGAAGAAAAGCCAAAACAAGTCCAAGCATAACAACTGTCAAAAATTAACGGAATATTAAAAATAATCAAACTTTTCGGCATAAGGGAGACACATAAGTACTATACATAATACCACAAAAAATCAAAAGTCAAATATACGCACCCCACGGGAATTCAAAATTCGCAATACATTTTGGACAGACCTGGTATACTATATATACACACACAAATGTATATATATATAAATATTTGGATGTTTTGTCCATCCAAAAACCTACCTTAACCGGTAGATTACCTAATAATAATTATATATATATATATATATATATATATATATATATATATATATATATATATATATATATGCATATATATCAAAGTTCATGCTACCTGATTCCTTAAGGCTCAGGATATTCTTATGATACAACTGCAAAGCGCCCGATGGATTATTGTGCGGAACGCAGAAACGCGTTTTATGGCGTCGCCGCTCTTGAAATGTGTAGCTTCACGCTTGAAAAAGGATGTCTTGCCAACTTCGACAAAAGGTGCGAAAAATTGCCTCATCTGTCGGAAAACTTAGCAGATATAATGAGGAGTGCCTCGCAGTTTATGCCCTGTTCATGGAGGCGAGAACGAAAATTTCGCAAGGTGGAAAAGTTTATCGTCTCAGGGGAGAGAGAAAAAAATTATATTTCGCCCCATAACCATAAAAACACCGGCCTCCGATTCCATCCATGTGGACACCCCCTCTTACCTCCCCCAACGTGGTGGGTGATAGAGGCTTGCCCCGAAATTTGCGCCCTAAAAAAGGTACCCAGCCATCAGGGTGAAACGGAAGGAAAAAGGAAAATAAAGAGAGGGAGAGAGAGCAGGATGCAATTTTTAACAGCGAGAATAGAGTGGAATACATAATGCGGTGAAGGTGAATGCGGCGAAGGGTTTGGGATTGGAAAGAAATATCGTGAAGAGAGCAGAGAGATAAAAAACCATCGGGTTGAAATTGGCCAATCCCTGTGATGGGAGCAGAGAAAGGTAACGAGACACTTGAAACAGTTACGGCGCCTGGGACTTCTGTTCCATTCCATCAGCCGAGGCGAGAAGAGGTTTTGAAGAAACGTGGTCGGTCAAGGCCATGCAATAAAAAGCGATTACACGACCCCGCAGGGCAGCCAGAGGGACTAAATAAAGTGATAACTGTTTATATGCGTACATTTGTGCGGCGGAAAGGAATTTCCGTCGGGAAGTGTCCTAATGTCATATTTTCTTCTGCTCAAGGATAGGAACTGGAATTGAAGTATCTTTGCGCAATAGATAACATCCTATAACATGAAATATTTTCAATCCTAAATCATTTCCCCTGCAATCAGACACCGATAGCGGATAGAGGATATGTCTCTTCCAACTTTATCCATGTCAGATTATGTCTATGAAAGATTTGACTGTCGATGCGTAAGTTTACACCTATATGATGAACCTTTTTCTGCGTCACGAAATGGTTTCAAGAAAATAAATTTACATCCTAAATCATTATAATCTATCCATCATAATAATATAAATAATATAATAAATGGAGCCAATGATATAATTAATCGTATGAATTCAAAATCATTTAACAATTCTCTTAAAGATAAATGTTCCTTTATATCGATTGGAGAAATATTTGGGAGAATAATATGAGAAATTGCGTAGATAACACTTACTGGGTCCCAAATCTCTTTACTTGGTCATTTATTATTGATTGATATTCCGCAGTTTAAGAGGAAGGTTTCGAATGGACGCAGATCAGCATTTCTAAAATTCTTAGTTTCATCCAATAAGAAGCGAACACCTTGAGTAATATCAAGCTGTTTTTCAATGGCGCATACATTCTACCTCGCTTCATTCCGTCCAACATGCCAATCCGTTTCTGCCCCTGCCTTGTTTGCCTAACGTTCTCCCCTCTACCATAGCCTTCAACATTTCATTCCAAATTAAAATGCTCTACCTCTTCCTTGCCTCCTTAGTATCTCTCCCACAAATCCCCTCTCCTCCGCCAAGAGCACTAGAACTTTCTCGTTTGTTTTCCTTTCTACCCATTTCATCTTCTACATCCTTCTCTATACCCACATTTCAAAAGACTCCAATCTACGCCTGTCATCTTGCTTCAACAACCATGTTTCCGTGACGTATGTAACTACTCTCCATATGAAAGCTATAACGAGATACTTCAATTCTAAACCTCCTTTTTCAAGTTCCGTACTATAAATCACCTCCTTCTTGCGAAAGCTTCTTTTTCTAACGCAAAGCTTTGGACTGTTTTGATCCAAAACACTTGAGGATATGTAAACTGCTCCGCCTGGTTAAAGTTTTTCCCCTCCAATTTTAATTTCTAACTAGCTTATCTCTTTCTCAAATACGTCAAATATAATCGTTGCTTTGCTTGCATTGATTTTCATCTCACAATTACCACACTGAGTTTTTTTAATGATTTGGGCAAACTAAGTTTCACTCTTAAGTATGTCTTATAAGTCACAAAAGAAGAAAACGGTGATCTCAAATTGCAATAGTTGGGAACGTACACCAATTTGAATAAACTGATTTTACAATCATCAAAAATTGAGCGTGAATACAAAAATCTGTTTCAAAATGCTTAGGATGACGTTTTTCTTTTAACCTTGGACCTTTAACGCATATAAATGTAAGTTGATTTTTTTATTCATCATAGGAAAAAAGTTACAAATAACATAAATATTTTCTTTTCATTCTCACTACTGAAATTTCGCCATTCAAAGTGGACGTACGTAATCACAGTTGACATTTATGTATTATTATTAATTTACTTCGTATAATTAATTTGCATTAAACTGAATCATTTTTGTGATAACTGAACAAGTCCAGGTTTCTATAAAACACAATTACACAAAAAGTATTATATTTCATAAAAAGACGGAAACTCTACCCTAGAGTTTTGAAGCTCAGCAAGCAAAGATCCGGTAAGCTGCAAAATGTGATACGCAGCTGGGATGGAGGGAATGGATGATTCACCTCCGTCTTCCAAGCTCATTGGACACATTCCCAATCTCATCAGGATCCGTAATTTCTAGGCAATCCATTAGAACGGAGCTAAAGATAGACATTTTCCTCCACCTTTGGAGATAATTGTGCGACCCGCCAAGGAAAAATTTGCATCATATATATATATATATATATACATGTTACAAGCGCATACCAAATAGACATCTCCGCTCAACTAGATTAAATCCGTATTAAATCAATCGCGCGACAGGTATCTGGAATAAGCGAGATGGTAACTATTGATCCCGGAAGTCAGCCAGTCAGTAAGGCGTTTCCTAACTTCCGTTTAGAATTGAAAATTATCTTGACAATATGCAGTAAATACTAAATAACCCAGGCACAAAGCAATCGCGCACTTCTCTATTTTAGTCTGCAGTTTTATTTTCAAAGTATCATTTTTGCTATTATTTATTTGATTTATATTCTCAAGACCCATAAGTAATACTCAAAATCGTAATTGAGCCGTTGCACGTTCCTTATCAATTATTTTCTACGATAAAATAAATGATGCGGTATCAGTATATGTTATACTATTTCATCATAATTTTTTTGGTGTATTACACGATGCATATATATAATATATTTATTAATATATATTATATATATTAATATATATATATATATATATTTATATATATATATTTATATAGCCAATCATGGAGTTGGACCTGCGAAGATATCAAGATGGATCTTGGTTTTTTTTAATTGGCATTCCAGTAAAATATTGCTGTTAAACCATAATTGTTCATTGGAACTATTTCCCATACATATTTTCTATAACAGATGGCCACTTATTTTGGTGTTATAGCTTGCTATCCATTTTGCTTGTAAATTTCACGAGCCAAGCAAATACGTACTCTCCGATGAGAATCAAATACGCACGCTCCGGAATACGTTTGGTCCGAACGATATCTAAGTAATCGCAACAACCCCATTCCCACCATCCTTATAATACACCATCAGAGCTATTCTTAGTTTATTCGGTGCTCAATAATAACAATAAATAACATTATTATACGAGATGCGTTTAAGTTATAAGGCCTCCTAATTGCTTTCTAATAAATTACAAAACAAAGTTGGAACTGCGGTTAATTCACAAAATGAGAGATTTCTGTAGATGCCCACAATATCCAAGCTCTGATCAAGTGGTCGTCGAGAGCACTTCCGTAAGCGTCCATTTTGCCTACTGAAATATTGCTGATGGTTAATGGCTGAGGCTTTTTTTGAGTTCTTTGTCACGTGACATAGGTTTTCTTTGAACTCGCGCACCCACGAACGCACATTTTGTTTACATCAGTAAAGCCATCCCCGCAAGTATAACGAAATTGATGATGAATATTGATGTATATTCACCCTCAGAAGTGGTAGAACTGATTGATTATACGCTGTTCTTGAGCGCAATGACACAATTTTAAGTATTGAAATGTATGTCACTCTAACTGCAGCTATGTAAACCCAGTGCACTGCACGGTGCAGCCTTCTGTGTTCTGTAATTACAAAGATTTCTCAAATAAGCTCAACAACATCTTTCTGTCTACTCCTAAGTCCTGAACAAAATAAGAATGGCTCACCTATGAAAGAGCACCTCGTAATCAATATTGTGTTTAGAGCTCTTTTTTCACGGTACTATTAGGTATGGATACCCGTGTACTTCTCCACGCTACGAACATATTTTTCCTTATATTAATTAATTTCGCAGCCATTGTTTATGTCTTTGTCTCTCGTTAAATCGATGAATGAATGAATAAATGAAATTCCTACGTATATCCTATTCAGTTATGAGTTTTCGTCGATGAGCCCCAGTTGTGGATTTTCCTTCGGCCACACGAACAGCAACACCAGCACGACTTGGAACATCGGACTGGGGCAGAGCCTCTCTAATGGGGTATTGAGTGAGAAGTGTAAAGAGGGGGGGGGGTGCATTGCGTGTATGAAGAAAGGGAAAATAAAGCAAAGGAAGGAAGCAAAGAGGAAGGAGAACTGTTTCCCCCTCCCCCGTTCCTTTAAGTCCGAGTAGAGAGCGTAGAGCTTTGGGGTCTCTTGATCCCAGAGACCGACCGACAAGGTGAAGACAGGCCAGGGGGGTTGAAGTGGGCTGGGGGGGGGAGTGGCGAGGGACAAGTGGTCTAGGAAGATGCGAGCAAGGGAGACGTAAGGAGGGTGGATCGAGTAAAAAGTTCGGTGACGCTCTTAACATGGGATCTTACGAGAATTTGTGAAATATCGGTGGCTTAAGTAGAAACTTACAGAAGTCGCAAAAACCAAGATGTGATGACTCAATATAGGTAAAATAATTTCTTTGGAATAACACTGCACCCCATAAGGGAGAAGTTGTTAAAAACAGCGCAGTTAACTTCATGATCATTATGAAGGAGTGTGTTATTCGCAGTTTCCATTTAACGGTATTCAATTTCGACCAGTTTTTGATGCTTTGGTCTCACTGAAACGTTCTACATGTATGATTATTACGTAAAAGCGCCAAAAACTGGTCTACAGAAGTACCTTGGAAATGGAAAACTGCTAATAACCTCTTTCATTATGCAGTATTAGTTCCATTACACTGTCCTGGCACGTCGTCATTCATCATATTTTGCATTACAGATGTTTTCAAAATATTGATGGAAAACTCTCTTCTCACTAACTCAAAACAGCTTGTTGATGTTTTGATTTCAAGTCCAAAATTTACTTTCTATAATTATAATTGCAACAATTTTTTTGATTGTCGATAGGTAAACGTTTCTTTTAGTATAACATAAGTCCATAATTGATGAATTTGGTTATTTTTTAGGGCTAAGACGTACATTTTTTTCTCTTTAAAAAAGTTGAAAATAGTTTGTAACGCTCAAAAAATGGACCGGAGTCGGTTTTAAATTTTTAAGCGTAAGTATTTTCGAAAGAAAACACGGACAAAATTTTAAGCAGCCCAGACCACCTCCCTGCATATTTAGGAGAGAATAGAAGGGAAGAAAGCGTTAACTGTCCCTCCCAATCGTGTGGATGAAATTTCCTTTGAGCCATAGAAAACCTGATGTACACGATTTGACTCAGAAAGAGTTAAATTGCATGTCAGATTATGGAAATTTGCAAGTGGTTAGTTAATTAAGCCCTGAGCTTATATCCCTATTTTTCTCATATTTCCTACTTTAAATTAATAAGCAGCATGCAAGTAAAGTCACACTAGAAAAGTTATGAGTGCAAAAATATATGTATGATGCTTAGGTACCTATCTTGATAGAATAGGTAATACCCGTCAAAATACGCTCACGAAAGACTGAGTGGGAATAATTTCTAGATGCTCTTTTTGGAAATCTAGGTTGTCCATCTATGTTAGACATATTTAATAGGAATACATGAAAAATAAACAGAAGAATATAGATTAAAGAAAGCAAAAACCCAAAAGTAACGAGTGTTTCAAAAGGACAGCCAAAGCAGTCAAGTATTAAAGTAGAAGAGAATCAACTAGAGCAGGTGGGGCGAATCAACTAGAGCGGTTCAGGTACGTGTTCCGTATTTTAGAGTAAATAGGACTCAGTAGTAGAGAGATTAGTAAATGAATTCCACTTTCGGCAGATGTATTTACATTAAAATTAGATGACCAAGGGACATGAGTAAACCTGTATGAAAAAGACAATTAAATACTTAAATATGGAGCTTAGTACACTAAGGATAGGAAACATGGCATTTTTAATGAAAATATGATGAGAGTATGGGACTTCTGAAATGTAGCTATGGTGAATAATGGAGAAATTAAGTAAGATAGTGATAGGAAGACAAACGAGGAGAGGAAGTTACCTAGGGAAATTCGAAAAAGACAGAAAAATTAGCAGAAGATTTATTTGAGGCAGTGGAATGTTGAGTGAAGTGACAGAAGGGGGAATGTTGAGTTAGTGGTGTAGAGATTTAAAGAGGGAAGAAGCTAAGAATATAAGAATAATTGAAGAAAGAAAAAAGTTAAGACAACAAGAGCTAATATTAAGATGTATAGAAGAAAAAATCACAAAAGAATAAGCTTTAATATGTAAATTACTTTAAACTGATGAATTACAAATAGAAATGGTGCACTAAATTTGAATTTTATGCGTGTACTGGAATATAGCAGAATAATCATTGGAAACAATTATGGGAAAGATATTTCTAATTCGTATAGTTAACTTGACTCGTGAGACCGTTCGTTACATGTGAATTCAAGATAAAGCTGGCCTATGAGTTTAGAACCTCTACCGTATGCTGAGGAGTAGTACATCCGTGAACGCGCTTAAAGCGTTCGCGAGATTATTAAGAAAACTCACGCGACAATGACCTCGCGCCCACTACGCCAATCACATCACGGGTCACGCACGCTATGGGCTCGTCTAAGTCTCATCGCTCGAAACGGTAAGGGTAGGAGAGATGGGAAGGAGGAGGAAGGGGGAAGAGTCGTCTCTCTGGGAGAGAACGGGTGAGGAAGCGAGACTTGAGTTGCGGAAAGCAACCCCTCGACTCTCAAGAAATCCTATTCGCGTGCCACCTAGCGAAGAACGTCAGGAATTAATCGGGAGGTGCGCTTGAGGCGGACCCTAGAGTCTTGGAATGCGAGTGGGATTACAATCTTTCTCTCTCTCTCTCTTAATATTTCTTTTCCCGTTCCTCTTTGACCTGGATATAAAGATTTTTTGGCGGTTATTAAGTAAAATTTAAAATGCAGCGTATTATATTGTCTAGGAGTATTTATATTTGCATATGCAAATATAATACACCATCACAATATGAGTTTAACATGCTGTAGCTCAAATATTTACTCAATGTCAGCCAAAGAAACATTAATATCCAGGTCAAAGAGGAACGGGAGAAGAAAAGAATTATAGAGATATAGGGAGTAAAAATAAGTCTATAAAGATGTGTAAAATGGATACAAGCATATGTACGAATGGATTCGAATTACCCACACAAGATTACGGGAATGAAAAGAGGGGAAATACTATAGATCTCAGCGTTGTTTTAGAATTTCAAATGGTTCAACCACTTCCATCTACTTGTTAAACCAGGTGACACATTCGCAAAGTACACTCAAATGTCTAGTTTCGCACAAAATGTGATGCAGATCCTTTGATCCATTTTTTGGATCAGGCAAAAATCGAAGACAAGCAAAAACACGTCCAAGCAAAACAGCTGTCAACAATGAACTGAGAATTCAAAATGGTCGAAGTTTTCGGGATAAGTGAGAGACATAAGTACCAACATAACACCAAAAAAAAATCGAAAATCAAATATACTTTACCCGCGGAAAATTCAAAATTCGTGATACTTTTTAAACAGACTTCGTATGTAAGTGTTCTTTCTCTGCTTTTCTGTGCATAAAAGTTATAATCAAAGTTTTTATGGATTTGTGTATAAACATTTATATATATATATATATATATATATGTGTGTGTGTGTGTGTGTGTGCGCGTGTGTGTGTGCGTGTGCGTGCGCGTGTGCGTGCGCGTGTGCGTGCGCGTGTGCGTGTGGAAATATACATATATATATATATATATATATATATATATATATATATATATATATATATATATGTATACACACATGTATGTAAATGAATTGAATAGAGGCTTATTGTAGTTTCCGGTACCAGCTTATGTTTTGTTTGGATAGGGAATTAAATATATATTGAAGTACCGTTGAATAGGCAGTGTCCAGCCAAACCCTAAGTAAAACGGTAGAGTAACAATTATAATAACTATATATGTACACATCAGATACTCGTATAAAAAACGTCGAACAAGTACTTTGTAGCTTCTTTGGTTTTAAAATATCCCAATTATTTCCTGTTTTGGACCAAATCAAAGCGCCAAATGATTTTGATGAAACCCACCGCAGGTAAGTGGTGGTGTAGGACGTAAATAGTCAATTGAGTTTTCTGTTGGCAACTCCCCTCTCCACGGAGAAGAAATCACGCGATTGTCCTAATTCGGGAGAATTTATTTCTTTCAGCCCAATCAACCGAAATAATCGTAAATTGGAAAATGTTTGCCAAGAAATTTCTCAGTCTCTAATATCCTGGAAGCACAGATTAATCGAATTTTACCGTCAATTAAGCAATTCGTTTCTTTAGAACATTCCTATACGCAACGAATTACGAAATAAATCAGATTTTTGATATTTCACAGGCAAAATTTTTGGGAACAGGAATTTAGGTCGTAAACAGAGCAATTTGTTTGAAGATTCCAAAGATTGATGATGAAATACCTAAATAATTATCGATTTCGACCATTAAAATATTTTGTGGTAAGAACAAGTTTGTTATCCTTCAGGCAATATCACTCATGGCATTCATGAAAGTCTTTCATTTTATTATTTACGCCTCTGTGAAAAATATTGTTCATAACCGTTCAAAAAGTTTCATTTGACATTTGTAGAGAGAAATTATTTTTCTAAATGTCACAGAACATAAATTAAATCAATGACCAATGTAATGAGTTTCGTGAATAATGTGGTTTTACTGTGCCCAGACCAATCCTTCACTTTTACTAACCAGTTAACGTTAAGCTTTTATTTTATATATGCATAATTACCAAGGAAATTAAAAACGGAAATCAACAAAAAGAATTATTCTAATTATAAAACAAAAGCCCTTCCCAAGGAAGAAAACCGCAATGTGGTCATAGGGGCTTGTGCCTACATATGACTCCTACATCTGTTCTGGCGGTATTAATGAAACATGCTTCTTGGAGGGTCATCTATTGCAGATGGGTCGAAAGATAGAATCCAGGAGACAGGTAGTTTGTCCAGTGCCGGTGGCTGCAAAGGCGTCTTAACAATATAGGGCTGGCATGTGAGTGATGCTGTCGCATTAAAAACAATATCGAGGAAGGAAACTGGATACCACATAATTTATTCATCCCAAGAATGCTATGATGGGCAGTATAAAGACAATGAGTCCAGGTAATTAACAAACGCGGTCCACTTGGCCGTGTGTCGTGCCCAGCTGCAGGAGAGGCAAGTATTCCGCGGTTTTCATCTCTTAAAATCTTTGGAGAGTCAACGCGTCCGCAGCAGCATAGAAGACGACCGAGTCAGTAGGAATAGGAACATGGAGTTTTATGACAATGTAGAGGAAAAAAAATAATTGTATAAGAAGTTAGGCCAAGAAGCGTTCACTGGGAGGAGGAAATTCATGATAGTGGTTTCGTGTTAGGATATTAAGAAAAGATTCGTCAAAACCTTGCTATGAAATTCGGTTTTGTACGGTGTGGAAACTTAGTCAATGAAGCAGAATTTGGAGGTTGGAGGCTTTTGAAATGTGGATGTGGAGAAGAATAGTGGATTTAAATGGAGATAAAGGGCAGCGGAGATAGTCGTGAAGGGCTGGATCCGCACCGGAGTCGTAATATGTATATAATGGGTTGCCGCTGGCTTTGGAATGTTCGCCCCTATAGCACAGAGAGTCCGATGATATTCGCGTCGTCGTATAGGTACTCACGTATACAAGGTAATGATGTGCATGAAGGGGTTTGCGACTCCACAGTTGGTGGGGGAGTCAAGAGGATTTCCTCCGGGAGCGGGGATGACGAAGAACTCGGTGCCGGCGGAACGGATCTATCCGTCCTCGTCTTCCGGGCCATGGTCCTTGTCATCGAAGCTGAGACCGGAGTCTTCATCGAGGAAGTGCTTTCTGGGTAGTGGGGAAGAATCAAAAGAAGTAGGAAAGATAGATGCAGAGCGTTTAATTGGTGATGGGATGTTCAAGACTATGAGGGGAGGGGAGAAATTTAGGCAAACGAGGAAGTGGTAAGAGAAGGATAGACATTTAGGAAGAAAGGATGGGAGGAAAGATCCATGCTGAATTGAGGGTTAAGTGTTTATTGTAGTAACGGATGTGGTTTTTTTGTTTGGAGAGGCAGATAAATGTGTCCTTGTATCGGATGTGTGTGTCAAGAATACAAGCGGTAGAATACTAATAGTAGTAAAATAGTGAAAAATTGTAAACGATAGCGTATATTGTGTTAACAATACTTTTCAATCTTTTTCTGAGTGAAAAAATCATGTCTGCCTCTTGTTGCGTTATGGTAAAATGTACTGCATTAGTACGTTGGCAATGATAACGGTTGATACTAGAATAATATTATACGAAACCATAGCAATTCGTATTGAATCGTTCACTCTACTACTTAGTTTCCCAAGTCTTTCCATTAATTTCCCTTGCGTTAAAAATTGCGGTGAGGAAATTCACCACACCCAACTTATCCTTCTCTATACCCACAAACAACTCCCAACATCGTTTAAACTCTCTCACCCTCCACCACGTCAATTGAAATTCCATCCCTCATCAATCACATCACCCCAACTCTCTCATTAATCATTAACCAATCTCCGACTTAACCTTAGCTCTATCCTGGCCATTCCCTAAAAATGTTCCAATTAACCAACAAAAAACTATTGCTGTCACAGGAGAGAAACTGTCGCTAGATCCTCCGAAATATTAATCGCTTGCATAAAGCCAGTCAGGTTAACCTCGAGGTTAGCGACAAAACGCGTTCTATAAGCGTCTTTTGTGACAGTAGGATCCAAAAATCCCCACTAACGATATTTTCAACCCTCAAGACTGTATCATTGATTTCAAGCTTGTTTTTATCATCAAAGTGATACATTTATATTTATTTTTATTCGTGCAAATTGCTGTAAAATTCTGTGTATTGAGTATTGCTGTGCAAGCAATGGATGATTACGTAGGCACACATATTTATATTTCATAGCTTCTGCATGATTATTCTAAGGGGTTGTTTACGTTACACTGTTTCTTGTCTTGAGATATTTCCTTTAGGGAATGAATTGAAAAATTGTAATAATTATATTATGTCATAAATGAAATATGATCGGCATCCATGTGGTTTTGAAACATGTTCTATATTTGGCAGTCGAAAGATTCATATTAAATTTCAATTCGTTATCTACTACATTTTACTTATTCTAATTACTGCGATCAATTAATCTTCCTTTGCTCTACATTATTTCTTTCTTTGCTTTTTAATAACTTTTCCCTGGTCTCTACTGACTTCCCTCCCCTACTCCGCCTTCCCAAAGTTCCTACTTCTATCGTGGCCTTTAAAATTCCACTACCTTTTAATTTTCCTCCATCTACTTTTTCTTTATTTTCTGACATTAACCTTTCTTTTCGCCTACTCTATTACTTTGCTGATTTTAATCCTCTAAGTTAAACATATTTTCTTCATTCACCGCAACACACACATTTCAAAAGTCTCCAATTTACACTCATTCTCTTTCCTCAAAAACCATGTCTCCCATCCATTAAACAAAAGTTTCATATCAAAATCCATATACTTAAATCATATTCAAATATTAAATATACTCGTCATTAATTATTTTTTTAATGTGTTTTCGGTAACGCAATTCTTCTCCTGATAGCCCCATTACAATATCCCACGTTTCTTTAGAATATTAGAATCTCTCCACCTTCTATAGTTAACTCCCTCTTACTCAAACATTTAACTAGTTTTTTTCCTTATTCAGAGTCTCAAAACTTTTGTTTTTCTATTATTAACATCCTTGCTGCGCATTTCGTATTTTAATTTACGGATTTACCACTATAAATCAAATTTCCTCAATGACTCAATGATAATATAAAGAAAATATGATACGAAATACACTAATATTGGCCTGGAAAATTATTTTTCAGCAATCATATTTGCTCTTATTACATTAGTGACGTGCTCTATATCGCTGGTTTTTTTTCGGTCTACTGAAATGAATTCTTATTTCCCAAATGCAAATTCCATACAAATTAAGTTAAACTAATTTTTGCAACGCATGAAAGTTTATCCTTTACATATATATATTATATATATATATTTATTTATTAATATTCATTTATTTAAAATAGGCACCAACAAATATTGACTCTCAACGGAAACCAATAAGATTCCTTCATTCCTCCAGGATTCTCGATCCTTTCCCCAAAGAGAGTGGAAAGCAAAAAGAAAACTACATGATGAGATCACGCCTGGCCGAAATCGCTGCCCGATTATATTGAGCTTTGTCCGTATTTATGAACTGGGATGGAATTCAATCAAAAACGTGCCCCACCACGCTTCGTTTGCATAGGGATATCGAATAAGCACTTAAATAGCGTACCTCCCCCCCCTCCTCACATGAATATCGTCCAAAATTTCCAAATATTTCGCCTTAATATCATCTTTTAATTCGAGCGAATGGTTTTCTCTCTAGAATTCCAGCGTTCATCGTCTTCTAAAGAGACGGGCTTTCATCGCAAGGCCTCGAAACCCACTCCCATTTCCAAGTATAAATCATCCATCCCTCCTCGTTTCTGCCTCGCCCCACAATCCACCATAGAAATGAAAAACGTTTTCGTCAATTACCCTTGACTCTGCTTGAAATATCAAACATTGAATTTATAGGTCGAGTGTCAACACAGCGCAAGTTAAGTAGTCGTATCCCGGCTATGTAATTATGTATTTTTATGTGTGTGTTTGTATATATATATATATAAGTATATATTTCTATATGTACGTATGTATACATTTCTATATATATGTATTATATATATATATATATATATATATATATATATATATATATATATATATATATATATATAGAAATATCATGAATACGTACCCGAATCAGTCTGCTCACGCGTGAATGAAATACCCAGAGTCAGGATGGGTAGTGATGGAAAGAGGGCCAGGAAAGTCTGTCAACTATCAAACATACTTTTTAAAGTATATGTGGAGCTTAAGGTTGGGAGGACATGGGAATAACCGGAGATGGAAATGTAATTGGGTGGAAGATTCATAAATTCCGTTAGGTGGGTGGATGATCAAGCTTTAGTTTTCCACTCAGAAAATGGGTTGCAAGAACAACATGTATGGCTAAGCGAATTGGAAAGTCGGTGCAATAGTTAAGGGATGAGGATGAATGTAAACAAAGCGTAGGTTAAGCGTCTATTGAAAAAGAGAAAGTCTAAGTGAAACGTTAAAAAAGGAGGACAAAAACTAGAATAGGTGGAACGGAAGTGTTTTTGACCAAAATGATCAAAGTAGTGGGGACATAAAGAGAAGAATTGCTCTAATTAAGGACGATTTCCAAAAATGCGGAAGCTAACCACATGTACATTCAATAAAGGTTGAAAATTAAGTTTCGTTAAAACTCTGATACAGAACGGATTTTTTATGTCTCGGAAACTTGGTTTTTAAAGCAAGTCCATAAGCGTAGATACGAGGTTTTTGAGGCGCAAATTTGGAGGAGGAAAGGTGTAATACAAGTGCATTTATATACCATTGAACCTTTGCATATTCTGTGGTCATTTAAAACCTAGCTTAACTATTATAATACCAAATAGTAGCATCTTTAAAATTGATTTATTCCTTGTATAATTTTTCCGACAATAATAACCTTGTGTCTGAAGTAATTACATTGCAGATATTTGGTCTGTAACCCGATTTGCATTATTTGACACTGCACATCTAATGCGGTCTTGAAGTATTTATGGGTAGCTTATAGTATTAGATATCATTTAGAAGAGACTTAGAGGTTTTAATGTACTCCTCTTCTTGAAATATATACGATTATTTACGGACCTCTCTTTAGAAATACGGACCAAGTCTACATGAAATGTACACGATAGAACGTTCATGCCCCATGGTTATATATCGGGGGATCCGTGCATATGCTTACACTGGAGTTCACACACAGACGAAGTTATCGCGATCAATTTCGGCCTGAGTCCGCTCCAACAAACGAGAACGGGACAATGGCGAAGTCTATTTGTCAACCAAGTTTGCTTAGGACACGTCCACGAGTGCACAGCATCTCGCAACTCGCCCGACCCCGGGGATAGTGATCCAGGGACGGTCCTGCAGTATGAAAAGGAATATTTCTGTGGGATGGAAGACACGTTTCGCACTGTTTCCGTGGACGTCGTGAATCGCGCTGGAAAAAAATGCAGAACAAAACAAATACTCGAATCTATATTTCGCGTGGTTTGGTGCTGTTGCGTTGTCGTGTACATTGAAGTTACAAATATAATTTTTGGTTTGGATTTTTTTTCGCTATTGAAAGTAAATCATATGATTCAGGCTCACCCAAAATTGAAAACATTATCCACCTTGTCATTCGTGAGCTCTGCTTATGTAACTTGAAGCCTCTGAACTACCCCATTACTTCTTTGCAAACTCAAATGTATCATCCACGAATATTCTCATGATGCGATTTTATACGCATGAATATGTACAAGTAAATAGGCTGACATCCAAGGATCTCAGTAAAAGAAAATTACGTAATTATATTTTCCCTATGGGAAACTGGATATTAATTCTATTTTGTTAAAATCTCAAGTCTTGACCCCTGGTTACACGAAATCACGACATGTGAAATTGATTCGTTTATTGATATTCGTACGCAACCTATGAAATTAGGAAATTTATTTGAATTGTAATCTGTATATGTACACATATATATATATATATATATATATATATATATATATATATATATATATATATATATATATATATATATATATATATATTATATATATATATATATATATTATATATATATATATATATATATATATATATATATATATGAGTGTCTGAGTGTGTGTAGAAGAATTCGAATGAGTAAAGTCTGAAGTAGTTATGTACATTATGTTGTGTTTATCTTTATACATAAATTGCATGGCATAATTGTGCGCACTCGTAGTTAATATGAGTCCGTTCTTCAAATATATGAGTCCGTTTTTCACAGTTTCATCAGTCGTGCGACCGCGGCATTTTCGTCGCGCAGTTATTTCCTCTGTTCCCTCTCCGCATTTTCATCATCCCTTTATCGTCCTTGCGCATGCACACGCGAGTGTATCTCGGCAAGAAAGCGACGGCAGACGGAGAGAGAGAGAGGGAGGAGGAGAGGATAGAAATCTTTCCCCTCTTTGGCGCACGGCCGCGAGGAATGGGTCTCTTCTGTTCCCCTCCGGCTCCGCACGGCACATGGGACGCCCGATAAGGTGGAGACTCTCTCTTACCCCTACCCGAAGCGAGCCCCGAGCGTACCAGCGATGCGGGTGCGAGACGATGTCTACGGCCGGATGGTATGGGGTGCGCGGAGGGTCTCGGTGTGCCTCGGAAAGAAAAGCGTTAGATAAGAAACGGTCTGGATCTTGTAAGGGGATGTTCAGGGGCGTAGGAAGGGTGAGGGGATTGAGAGGGCAAGTGAGGTGCAGGGTTTCGTGCATGGGTGGAGTTATTCACGGATTTTTAGTTAAATTTCAACTATTTTGATTGTTTATGTATGTCTATTATTCATTTTATCACCCGGCGTGGATTTGTACTAAAAATTTTCCCTGAAGCAAGGAGCAAGACGATAGGCGTAGATTGGAAACATTTCAGAGATGTGCGCAGAGAAAAATAGAGAATATAAAATGTACGGTAAGTGATACAAGCGTAGCACTATGAATATCTGGAGAGGAAAGGGAATTGTTGGTAAAACCAAAGGGGGAGCAAAGGTGGATATAGAGTATTTTAATTGGAGAAGGTATTTTAAATACTATAATAGAGGAGAGAAAGTGGTCCAGCAAGGAAGGAGTAGGAAAAGGTTAGGTATATTGACGGAATAAAGGGAGGTAACATATTTGAAGAATATAAGGAGGGTTTATTGTAATTCATAGTTTCAGTTTGTGTCGAATTAGGCGAGGCTTAAAAATGTAGCGGTGGTTAGCCTTTGTGTTATTTGAAAACCTACCTGATAAATACTACCAAACAAATAATCAATAGCTGAGAAAATCAAGCCAAAAAATCACTTCAGTAAAATTATAATCATTTCCTGGTTCACATGTATTTGCTGCATACGTTTCAAAATGATTTAATAATCACAGAAAAAAAACATTTTTTTCATTGATTGTAGCTTTAATGTGTCAGAAACAAGTATTTACAGCACTCGCATGCTGACATTCCTGATTTCCTATGTATCAGCGTTTTGTAATTGCCTTAAGTAATTCGTCAGCATCATAACGGGCCTCTTAACAAAAGCGTTGCAAAGTTAAATTAAACATTGCTCGCGTTAGTATATCTTATGTTCATATATAAAGTTATCATCACATAAGAGTTAAAACATATAGTGTAACAATGTCCAATCTCAAGAGGGAATAAAACTACTTTCAGTGAAAAATATATGCCAAGATTAATTTTATAGTAATATCTAAGAAACAAGAGATTTAATTTTCACAGAAAAGTTCATTTATAACTAATCAATATTGTTTTTTATTTGTTTTAATTTAAGAAAATATTTTCAATAAGTAACAAAAACGGATAGTTTTTTGCAAATATTTAAATCTATGAATTCATGCAGTAAATAAATGGAAATTATCTTTTTCTTCTTTCCAGGATATAAAAACTTTTCCATGATAACGATTTCTTTAATCTTTTCAATGCAACAATTTCAGAATGTGAAAATCATTCGCCTTAACCGGGATTCTGGTCAATCCCGGTCAAGGCGAATGATTTTTACACTCTGAAATTGTTGCATTGAAATGCACATTAGCGGATGACTCCGTTTAAAGTTACTGTTGCGGCATCTCCGCATTTTCTTTGGAGTTCTTTAATGTTGTTTTTTGACCGTAAGCCAAATATTTACTGTTGTTGTATTAATTATTAATTAATGTTTAGTCTTTCTTATAAATTATAAAATTTTATTAACTCCGTAAATTCGATTATTAATTTAATTTCGTCAAATACTTTCCTCGTTATCATCTTAATAATCTTTTACATTGATTCTCGTCAATCGCCTCCATGTTTCGTCGTAATAACTTCATTGCCTTGAAAGAAGTAATGTATCTACAGGTTATAAAAAAATAATTCTCGGTAAACCCATATTGCTTACCCTTTCCCTTCATTTATTGGGCCCTATTTCGAGGAGACAGAGTCGTAAACAATGGCCATGATCAGATTTTTCTTTGCCATAGAAACGACCATCACTTCTGATCCTCGCGATGATCCAAGCGAACGTTTCCCAAATCCATCACTGCCTTGTGAAAGAACCCTCTTACTTCTTTTATCCTTAAAAGAGTCCTTTGCAGAGATATTTTTACACCACTCTCACACATAAGTACTTTTATCCATTGAAAAGGAGCGCACCAAGAAATGAGGCATTGGAAGTCGTGATTGCCTCTTCGGCTATTGATTATCATTGTATTTAATGAAATCTTAGCGATAAATATATATAAACATACATATATATATATATGTATATAGATATATATATGTTTGTGTATCTGTGTGTGCGTATATATATATGTGTATATATATCTGAATATATATATATATATATATATATACATATATATATATATATATATGTGTGTGTGTGTGTGTGTGTGTGTGTGTGTGTGTGTATGTATTTGTATATCTGTATGTATATGTAGGTATACGTCGTCCTTCATATGTCTTCATATCCCATTTCCTTATAACTATTTCCATGTGAATGAATATATAAATATATACATATATACATATAAACATATATATATATATATATATAATGGTATCTATTAATAGATTGAAGTGATGATCAACTAAATTTTCAACAAAAACATTTTTTTGAATGCAAACTGAAAACTTGAATTTTTAATGAATTATGGTAATGAACCATTTACATATCTGGAATAAAAATTTTTGAAAACTGACACTTCCTTGAATGAAAGTCTTTCAAAAACTCATCCTTCAAGAGGTTAATATGAATGTGAGTAGCTGAAAGGGGATGGAGGGAAACATTTCGGTCAAGGAGAAGTTTTGGAATGATGAGGGTCTCACAGGGAAGAATTCCCACCGCGCTAATTGAATTTCTTCATCGACGGAGAAAGTCGAGCGAAAGTTAATAACGCCATCACGTGTAACTGCCAACCATCATCGCCCGCGTCGCCATGTTTCAATATACCTACCACCACCATCCCGGTTCCGACTTGAGGGACAAGGGAGGAGTGATGGGAAGGGATAGAGGGTTGGAGATTGCTTGACGGGACAGACAACTACCCCCCACCAGACAGGATGAAGGAGAGAGAGAGGGGTAGAGGGCGAGATTTTTCCCCATCCCCCATTTTCTCTTACTGCCAGGAAAAAGAAAAAACCGAAAGATAGAAGCGGAGCGAGTTGGAGGAGGATACGAGGAGCGGGAGGAAGTTGGAAAAGTGAACGGTCCGGCCCGGGAGCGATAGTTCGAGATGTAGAGAGTGGTGTGGGGCGCTAAAGAAAAAGGGTAGAGGAGTAGAGATGATGGAGGGTTTTGTAGTGAGAGACGGATGGGGAAAGAATGGGAGTAGGACGGAGAAAGATCCTGGAGGCGGGAGAGAGAATAGGGAGTTTGGGCAGGGAGGGAAGATGCCTCATTCCGAAAAAGAGTCTTCCAACCCTTTATTCTCTCTCTTTAACCGTCCCTCTATCCACGGGTACGACACATTCGCAAGTTATCCCCAAATGGAGGGCACTTTATTCTCCGCCGATCATCTCGAGTGCCTGGAAAACGCGTGCGGTATGGCGCTTGGTGGGGAGGAAAGAAAAGGAAACGCTCGGGACTATTGAACAACGTCCATCTCCCACTCCCATTTCTCCTTCCTCGGCGAAGGTCCTACTTCTAGTTTCGCCCCCTCTGGGATGTTAGAGAGGAGGGAAAATAAATTCTCCTCTTTTACTGTGTTCTTTACACGAACTATTGGCAAACCATATCCTCTCTCCCGGATGAAGGAGAAAGACGAGCGCCTACAGTTATTCTATCGTCTCCCCCTCCCTCACACACATTCTCCGATAACATTTTCCCCCTAGGACTAAACCCCCTCTACCTACCCTTACCTGCTCTGCCAACGCCCTAGAAACCCTCTAGATGTCACTCCTCGCCCATTAAACCAGTGTCTTCTCTCTCTCTTCTCTGCCCTCTCGATCAATTCAGTGGGTTCGACAGAGTCATATCCTCGGTCCACTTTTAGCTTCCTCCATTTATCTCAGAGAACTATTGTTCTGAGGATATAAATGCGTAGAATCAGTACTTTACACTTTTCTTCCATTCCTTCAACCTAATCCTCCACTTGCCTCAACCATACCGAGATAGTAAGGTGCTTGATAGTCTTAACCAACGACGCCTCGGGAGTGAGACAGAGTTATGAGCGATTGTACTTTAAAAATTGGAAATAAAATGACGGGACGGTCAATCGTTTTTTCCAGACGAAGTAGCTCTATGAAGTCACTTCATAAAAATTGAATTTGGCATTCTTACGGTCTGACTGCGAGCTTTTGATGACACTAGAGATCTAGGCGAAAACGATCCCGAAGGTATAACTTGAGGTATATCCAGTCGCGAACTCGCCGAGAAAATAATGTTTAAGTCACGGTGTCAACAGTGCTACCCAAACCACTTCTCTGAATGATATTTTTGAGTAAAAACCTTTACCCTAAGTGAGGTTAGATAAAATACTTTCACTTCCATAGGTGAAATTTATAAATCCTGAATTTAATTATAAACGACTGAACGCTTTAAAACAATTCCACTATATACAACGCTTGAATAACGCTTCAACGTGTATTTTAGCGTCGATAAGAATCAGAATGAGTGAAAGCACTAAGGGCACAACTCAAATGTTCGAAAAGGTCAAATGCTATTTGAGTCCACGAGAATTGCTCCTCTTTCCAAAAGACTATGATTAGCATTTTCTCTTTGAAGAAAACGGGAGGAGATCCTTTAATGTTCTTTAATCCCTAATTAATTTCATTCTACTGCTCTCTTCTCTAATGGGCGAGAGAAATAAGAAGTGGTGGTAAAACGGAAAAAATTGCTCTTATTAATGGTCTCTATAAAGTTAAGATTAAGTGTATTATCTTCAAATCCAATTCAAAATTATACCCTAAAAACTATTAAGAAGAGGAAGTACTTACTCCGATGGATATCATAGAAGGTCACAGATATTAGCCCAGAATCGAGGTATTTCTACTTTGAAATACAACTTTGAGGAGTGAAAAATAAAAACAACCAATGGCAACAAGCATATGTAGCTTGCTTTTTAGCTTGCAAGAAAAATCGTTGGAGTACTAAATTAGTTAAACTTTTTTGGACATGAAGAATTCGAAAGTTTCGGAATTTTTTGTGAGAAATAACCGAGGGTTTGCATTACTGAATTTTTTGCAACTATTAATATTGATTAAAACCATAAAATAGTTTTATTACCAGGAAAACTTGCAAATTAGGGATTAAATTATTAATAAATAATTAAAATATATTTTTTCATCAATGATTAGTTAAATACATACTCATAACAATTCTTATATAACATATCCCATGGTCGGAGTACATGGATTGGATTAGTGCTAATTCTAAGTCTATACTTATTGGAGAAGTCCTAACCGAAAGTATATATGTTATTTAGTTCAATAAATCTAACGATAATCTCATCACTATGAAAATAGTGATTTCGTCCGAATGCATGGACTGAGACGCATGGCAAAATTGCCTGTCAAAATCTATCAATTTACCTGTTCATGTAAAATCCGGCGCCTATGTTATTGAAAAAAATATTTCTCGGCTACTAAGTATTTTACTTCTAAATAGATGGAGGAATTTTCATATTTCGATTGAATAAAGTTTAATTTGCTAGAGTACTGCAGGAATTGTAAGTTTGAAACGATTTTCGTGATATAAAGCAGGGACCTCTCCAAAACAGATGGCCTGCAAATGGATAAATCAGTTCCAATCTTCAAATTTCGTCTATCATCTAAGCTGCAATTGCTCGGTTTGCGTAAGTTGTACCCTCTAAGCTAAACTCGGTGTGCCTTCGTCGACTCTCTATATTAGCTGTTCGTAGAATGAAAAAATTATGTACAGGGAATTTAACGACTCTAAATTGTCAATTTGGACGTGTTCTCCAATCAACAATTTACAATCTCTCACCGTCAATTTCTGTCCATATTGAAACTGGTCTCTATAAAAATGAATAGTGATGTTCTGAATTATCTCTGAAGCTACAGGTTTCACGAAGACATGTCTCAAAACGATGTCCATAGAGAATAAATTTCAAACATAAACGCTACTATCCCCAAAAAACCGCTCAATTTCAGTCCATAGAATGCATATTATACCAAGGCAGTTGAAATAATCCATTTCTTTAAGGATTTATGTGTTATTAGAAAAAAATATGAATTATATTATTATTTGAATTTTTTTCAACTAAGAATCATTCGAAGTGCGATGTACGAGTGTGGTCTGAAAAGTTTCTGACCTCTAAAATTTCAGAAAAAATGTCTTGTATCTATGTTAGGTTGGTTTTTGGTAACGTATTTGGTTGCACTATAAGAAATTATACTGCAAGGAAGTTCTGGTACCCGAGAAATCCACAGCTTGAGTGAAACCAAAGGTGCCCATAGGCCGTCCTCGAGAATCAAATCACGGCCCTCCAGTCGGTAATCCAACGTTAAACCCACTGAACTACCTCGTCTCCCGACTCCATTGTGTATGTTGATTAATTTCTCAAAATCATTTCAATGATCATGTCTTAAAATTATTTTTTTAATTGGGCCATGATATGTACAGAAGGGAAATTTTTCAGTAAGCGGGGTGGAGGGAGGAAAAAATTGGGCTTCGAAAAATTGGAGAATGAATTAAGGAAGGTTAAAATGTGCCCAGATTAAAAAAAGATGTATTACAATAGCTGATTTGTATCATGTACAAAAAAACTTCG
This sequence comes from Hetaerina americana, assembly GCF_022747635.1. Taxonomy (NCBI): domain Eukaryota; kingdom Metazoa; phylum Arthropoda; class Insecta; order Odonata; family Calopterygidae; genus Hetaerina; species Hetaerina americana. The sequence goes on along the minus strand of NW_027286181.1, from coordinate 21,419,530 downwards.
TTTCGAATTAGGTCACGCTTGGAGGTGTAGCTGGCTCAGTCCCTGGTTCATCGGAAACACATATTTTGGCCGGTATACAACAACTGTTCATTTTAATTATTATCTGATGTATAAATAAAACAGTTTCTGGCGTGACTTGGTGGAAATTCTTCATATTGAACTTCAAATTAAAACACTTCGCTTTTCCACATATAGAGGGATCGCTTTTATCTGGAAAAGCGAAGTGTTTTTATTTTAAGTTCATTATCTGATGTCTTAAAATTAATGTGAAAGTTTTTTTCATTTTCAATTTTTAAGTTTTTTGTGTGACTTAGATTCACCACAGCTTTAACTATGAATTTACACATTTTTTCATTGATCAACTCGTTTGCCTGCTTCTTACGATCAATTTGGTAAGACTTTATGAACCTCAGAAAATCGAAAACGCATTTCCCATAAAAATTTATTCCAATTCCTTCAGGACAAAACGGATTTTTTAAGCGGAATCTGAAAATGTGATGGTCCATCAAAAATATAGGTGCGAAAGCCGAATGGTATCCTGAATACTATGCTGGAGAAGCACGTCCCTCGGGAGTGCACCATCAAAATCTTTATCGTGACGCGGAAACCCCGAGATGAAGGATGGAGGGTAAGGGGAAGAGCACGTAGAGCTGGTCAGCTCAACCCACACCACGCAATTCAATACCCTCTCCAATCTCTCTCTCTCTCGATGAAACATTGCACCACCTGTTTTACGTCCCCATCACCAATTCTGCCACCCGCGGCTCGGGGTTCAGCAACACCTGAGCTTTTGATAGCACGTCTCATATGCCTTTTTCCCTTTGGCCGCGTATTGAGTACGACGTTTTGTCGACCGCAGTAGACCCCATACACTCGGATCGAAGGAAAAAAGTCCCCGCAGTTACTAACCCCTTTCTCCCGCCGCAACACCACTCCCCCGTCGACTGCAGTCGGCACATACCATGACTGGAGGTAAAGGAGGAGATGGGCCAGGGAGGGGTTGGGAGAGGAAGACGTCTGGGAAAGAGAGAGAGAGGGCGGGGAGGGACTCGAATGTGTCTCAGCGTTCCAGACGTGCGCTGGCGGCGCCACTTGTCGCTCCTCGTACCGCTACACTTCCCGTCCTCTCTCTTTCTCTCTCGTCTTTCCCTCGATGCCCTCTCGCCCCTTTCTCTCCCTCACCCCTTCCACCCCCTTCCCTCTTCCTCCTTCTCTCCCACCTCCTTCCATTGCTTCCTCCCTGACGCGAGCTGACGCTCTCTCGCTCTGGATTTCGAGCCCCAGACCATGGAGGCGTTAAATAAATTAGCCTTCGATTTTCTCAGTCTTAAAAGGCGGGCAAAAAAGATATAAAACGAGAAGAGAAAGTCCTAGACCACAGCCAGCTTGTCTAAATCTCTCTTCATCTCCATCGCCTACTTTTTATTTGTTGTTCTCTTAATATATGAGTGTGTGTATACACATGCATACATATGTATAAACATACATGTATGTATATATATATATATATATTTATATATGTACACAAAAATATGTGTGTATATAAATATATATATATATATATATATATATATATATATATATATATATCTTTATATTTAATATTGGGACGGCACAATAGAACACAAATAAAATAGTAACACTTAAAAGGACACTCACACGGTAAATTGTTCAAGCTTTCGGCCTTCTGCCGACTGAAGTCTTACTTGAAGAAGGCCGACTCTGACAGACAGGTACACTCGGGGGACCTGCAAGCTATGTGATTTTTCGGGTACCAGATATTCCTGGGAAACCATAACCGGCACAGGGAAAGGAACTGGCCCCCCTACCCTGATGTGTGAATTTCACATGCCGTCGGGCTTAGTACTCGTGACCTCTACTATCACCTACTAAACCAACCTTCGGATTGATTACTGTATATGTTTTTTTATATATGTATATATATATATATATATATATATATATATATATATATATATATATATATATGTGTGTGTGTGTGTGTGTGTCTGTGTGTGTGTGTGTAAAAACACAGATTTAGGTTTTTAGAATATAGAAACACAAAGAAAGGACACTCACAATTTGTTATTTGACGTTTCGACAGCACGGCTGTCGTCTTCAGAACCTGAATCAGATTCTGAAGACGACAGCCGTGCTGTCGAAACGTCAAATAACAAATTGTGAGTGTCCTTTCTTTGTGTTTCTATATTCTAAAAATCTAAATCTGTGTTTTTACATATTTGTGCGTCGCCGAAGAGCGTTCCATTTCGAAGATATTTTATATATATATATATATATATATATATATATATATATATATATATATATATATATATATATATATATATATATGTGCATGTATTCTCGGGAAAGGTTCATGAAAGCGTAACGGTGGCACACAGTAAAGGGTACTCACGATTTTTTTTTTCACTTTGGGTGGCAAAGCCGCCCATTTCACTAGAAAGAAGATGACTGAGGTATTGAGAGGAGGGAAATATTGGTATAGAGGAACCTAATCGGAGAATAGGTATTTATAGGGGCGCAGGTAATGACGTAGATGAGAGGGTGGGCAAGGTTCAAGTTCAGGGCCGAGCAAACTCCTTGGAGTCAAATTTACGCCGACGCCTCGAAGGATTCGACCTGTAACGGTATGCCTCAAGGGGAGAGAGAGGCAACATTTTAGACTTTAAATTAGTCATTTAAGAAATCATTGTGGAGGAAGTCGTTGGTTGAGGCCGATGAAGGAATGCAGGAGGCGTGGTTGTTTAAACGGTCCTCGAGGGGTATTTCTCGTTGCAGTAGGTGGGGCAGAGTTTTCAATTTAGTTGGTGAATGATATTGCAGAAAAAGCATGACGAATGAGAATTAGATTGGAGAGAATTGGTGTTTGACGTGGGAATCGGTGGAGACTGGACATGCTTTACAAACAGTTGGAATTCAAAGATTTTGCTGTGTGTAGTGGAAAATTCGGTTTGATTTGAAGTTAGTTTTTAAGGGCGTGTGATACACTAAATATACGTTTATACCACGCATACATATAAATGCATGCGTGTGTGCTATGTATAAGAAAGATAGCAGTTGCATAGCAATAGAATTTTAAATACAGTGCTCTGCGGATTTCTACAATTACGGATGATCTTCTTCTAATTTGAAGCTATTTCATGTGCAAAGAAACCAATGTGATCCAAAATATTAGCAGAGCCTAACTTATCATCGTAGAGCACCTATTCTGATGCATGATGGCGAAAGTGTAGGTAATGGACCCCTATTTTTTTTGTAACTTTATAGATTTTGTCAATTCCGTGACATGGAAGTTTAACAAATTCGAGTTTTTACTTGTTAAATTCCTAGGTCTATTTGGACAATATCCAGAATTCAAGTGTTCAATTCGATAGATATAATTCAAGGATTAATAAAAAATTTGCGATTGATTTTTTCAACGTTTTCAACCAATGCTGTATTCAGAGAGAGGTAATAGTTTTTTTTTTTAATATTGATGAAAAATTAGGACAGAACTCTCATATTCATAAGTTTGACTCAACCTGGAATTGAGTGGGGGAAAATGTTTCCCGGAAGAAAGCATGCTTTTAGGAATAATGCTACAAATTCAAATTCACAGTCTTACTGTACAAAATTACGTTAAACCGTTGGAGAAATACTGATTTAGTAGCAACGCATCGTATATTGAGTTACATTTTATTCCTCCTGAGAAAATAAATAGCGGTGTCACAATAAATGACCGTCTCATGGAATTGACTTAAATTTAAACTATCCAAACGGTATGTGCATTGTCCAGTTTCTTATGTTTGCTGGTATTTTTGCAAAGTTCATCGCATTTAAAGTTCAAGATGAGTTTTGAAAAGAGCATGGTACTAAAGCATATGTAGGGATTAAGGGAAATGAGAAAGATTTTGTATGAAAAGAGAGAGTTGTGTTAAATATGAAGAAGTCAGAGAGAGGGAATGGAGATAGCAATAAGCAATCCTTAGTCAATGTCCGTCTTATGAGGGAAAATTTATGCAGGAGGAAAAGAAGAGTGAAGATAATCATTTTACACATCATAAGTAATAAGTTACGTAAATGCGACAAAGAGGGGAGGAAGTTAGGTAAGCAATGTAGGGTAGGAAAAGAATAAACATTATCACCATCGACATTATTATAAGGGCACAAAGGAAAGACACCATATTGGTTATCACCATGTTGACGGAACGAAGGGGATACAATTCATGCGGTAATGGAAAACTAATATAGTTTTGGGTGTCAAGTTGCATCTGGTTGGAAAAAGATAAGATTTGTGGTAATATTCATCCTGCGTCCAACCTAAATCTAGCCCAAACGGTAGACTAAGAATTGATTAATTAATTATAACTTGGAATACTCACTTTTCACCCGCATACCTGAGCCAATATTGCTATACCGAGGTGTGGTCTTCCGCTGTTAATTTTTCTGGGCTTTATGACAAATTAAGGGACTTCATTTTTTAATTTTACGGAGTAAACGTCATCGTGTGCCTTCATATAGTTTAATTCCACTAGGTTATTATCAACGGTCAATAAAATAGTTTTTCAGTGCATCTAAAGGAAATGTCGCAACAGTTACCACAACGTATTCACATGTCAAATGATAAGTAAATGGCCTATGTTTGAATGATTGAGATTGAGACCACTGAATATTCTAAAAAAATGGGCTTCTTTTTTATCGCATGCATCTTAGATGATCGCCAGAGTCCTTAGGAAACATAACTTTGTTACAAGGTTCAACTTTGTAAGGAACAAGGTCCAAACGTCACAATCTTTATGAAAGTGTTTAAAGTGTGTGCTTGAAACGAATGAAGTGAAAATGAGCATGGCATTATATGTGAATATTCGACTTTTATCGTCATGAAGAATGGATATTACTGTCGACTAGTAAAAGAAGCTATTGAAATAGCCAGAACCTCCAAAACTATCAAATATCCACAAAGATAACCATTACCTTCTCCACAACGCGTGGAAAAGAGTTATACAAAAAACGACCAATCACAGATCTCAGCAACGAGTTCTCCAGTAGGTTAAAAATCAGATAACAGCCACTAGACGGGATTGCATACAGGTATATATAAAATCCTTCGGCCAACACTGCGATTATTGTGGAAACGGCTTAAGAAAAGAGGAACCTTTTCTTAAAATGTGGATTCCAGATTGTTGCCCTTACATAATCTATATCATTATTATTTTTACTACTATCCCCTTTAAAATACGATCTCGAAATAAATACATTTAAACTTGAAACTGAACAGCCTGAATGGCGGCGATGACTTAGCAAGGAGATCATCATCACTTTCATTTAAAAATTCCAGTGTTCGAGGTTATCTAGAGTCTATTGCATCTAGTGCTTGCGATTCAAATGCTACAGTGACTATCAAGTGATTCAGATAGACTGTTAACTGACTATATATGTCAAAGTCTTTCATAGTCTACCAGACCCTTGTTATTACTTTGGCTCTCAATGTGCTGTACTCTCTTCCACCTTCTTTCCTTCTTTTCTTTCATTTATTTCTTCTTCCTTCGCTTCCGGCGGCTGTATTTCCGGCAGTTTTGTGGATTTTCCTTCGTTTGAGGATGATTACCCGGTCATGCTACTCTCTATCAAATTAATATTAGGGAAAATATTATCACACTATTGTCGCAAACGTTTTTAACTCTATACTTTCCTTCTTAGATCGAAAAAGAGAAACTTATTCTAAAACGAGCATACCTGGTCATTTCTATGCTCACAAAACTTTTATTGACATTTTTCTGTAATTTACTATCGACCATGAAAAGAGATAACGTTTTAAATTGAATTTAAATGAGTCCTTCAAATTCGACTTAGAGATGATAATTAGAATATCAGTGAAACTCTTGTCTAATGAAACCAACCCACGCTGTGAAAACGGAGGAGAAAGGAGATGTCTCCAAGACAACACCGTGGAGACCTGCGAAACCATGTGCGTAAGCGTATATACGCAAATAAAATGTTTATACATACATAGGCTACCCCATAACGAGTGGTATATGCGAAGGAGAGTGCTGCTGACTTCCTCTGCAGACTGCTGCTGACTGCATGGTGTCGGGTGTGGTGTGGAGAGTAATGGGGCTAATGGAGGGATGTGTAAAGGTTGGGAAAAGAGAGGGGGATAGAGAGAGGGAAAGTAAACTAGCAGTTTCCTGAGATATTTCGCAGCAGGCAAAGGTGAGTGGAGAAGGGCTACTGCAGTCTCCACCGCCGACGGGTGAAAGTTTCGGGCTTTTTGACAGGCGAGAGTATGAGGCGAAGGTAGGGGAAATAAGCCATCTTCTGACGCCATCCCACCCATCTCGAGTTCTCTGCCTCCCAGTCTCTTTCCCTTTCCCGTCCCTCCAACCCCTTTCTCTCCCACCGTTTCCCCCCTATCCTCCCTCCACTCCCTCCATCCCTTCGTAATTCAACGGGGAGAATTATTCACTCCCGTGTCGTTTGCTTCCCTTCCGTTTCCCTCGATCTCTGCTACGTACGTGGATAGGAGTTCGTGTCGGGTGGTCAAATAAAAAAAAATGAGATTGAGTGGTGGAGAGGGTAGGATGGAACAAGCGGAAATTTTTCGCGGTTGGGAATATATAAAAAAATATATATATCAACCCTCATTTTTAAAAATTTAATACTGTTCACCACCATTTCAAGCCTCCCGAAGTCCTGGTGTATGTATGTCATTAGCGCATGACGTGGTGGAATTTTCGAAGTCACCGGCATCCCACGTAGTCCCCCGTAATGTCTCGCTCCGGCTGCTAGCTAATCCCATGCGTCGCTTTTATTTTTGAACTAATTAAATATACTTACTCAGAGTCTGAAAATTACTTCCATTAGCTCTTCCGTCTGTGCCATCCATTACATTAAATAGGTCAAGTGTTTGAAACATGGTGCGATCAACGCTGCAGGCGGAAAATAATATTAGACCTCTAATTCTAAAACTTCATTGCAGACTGCACCGTATCAAAAGTAAGGAAGGTATTTTTCCCGTCCCGGACACTCACGTCAGTCAGTAGAGCTTTGAATTGAAGCAAATTTTTGTACGGGATTTGACTTGATCAATACTTTGGCTATATTCTTTCACATCCACGCTAATATTGATAAAACTAATTTTCTTTCATTTTTGAGAATATCAACTTAAAAACTACGCTAAGACTTAAACGCAAAAATAGAATGTAAAATATTTAAAACTGAAATGATTTTAAATTCACCGGAATAAATGTATATTTTTCTAATTTTTAGGTGTTTTCCAAAAAGAATTAATGAAAACCGAAACGTGATTTTTTTATCATAGTTACATTTCTTTTACGACAATAAAGCATACATTTTCTGTTTATTTATATAAATAATATTGTGGATGGAAAAAGGAACGCTTAAAATTAGTAATTAAGTCGATTAATCCTGTAAAATACAAAATTTCAATAAGGATTAAACTGACTAAAAAAATGACAGATAGGGGAACGAAAGTTCAATTAAGAGGATTGTATCATTACCAAATTTGGTCAGAGCGTAGTTTTATATGGATCCGAAACTTGGTCCTTGAGACCAGATGATTGGCATATATTGAAGGTTCGTGATATATGAGTGTGCAAAAGTATGGAAAAGTAAACGAAACTGAAAGAAAAACGAAAAAAAAATGTGCTAAGCGTTTTTTGTCGGGATAGAGGGTTTTTAAGAGAATTTCAAAGGAGACCGGAAATACGGATTCAGAGTTGAGAGTAGAATTTCAAGGACTGCGTAAGAGGGTTGAATCCATAATTAAACACCGCCATGTAAATTTTTGCACTGTAATTTGAATCCACCAGCCATGGTTTTGACAGCTTGTGTCGCCATCTAGACGCTTGAATCTTTTTCAGAGGAAAAAGGTTTGGGCAAGCATGGTATGGGAAGGAAAAGAATATGCATGTTGGGCGGGACGAATGGAGACAGTAATTATGCGTACAGACGTTTTACCATAGTGCAAGGTGTCACTTAATATCAGAACTAGAAATATAGCGGTAGGTGCTCTTCTGTAGGTTAATCCAAAACATAACTTAACCCGTAGAATATCAGTATTAATAATATCCTTTAAGATAGATTTTGAATAGATACAGCCTATTCAGTTGCTTGCCTCTATGAACAAAAAACAACCTGAAGTCCGTCATCAAAGTAAGTCCCTCTTCTATTCCACACACTGCACTCCTTTCTTCATTCCGTCCAACTGCCTTATTCTCTGCACACCCCTTCCCCGTTTGCCCAGCGTTCTACCCTCTATCAGAGTTCGCCAATCAGTATTCCGTATCTTTGTATCCATCCATGCCTATCCAATTCCTCTTTCTCACTGATATAGTACTGCTTAGCCTCTTATGGTGAGTAAAATTCACACATTTAAAGATAGTGTACAGAGTTTCCTTCATTTTGCTCCCATTAATCTCCCAAGACGACCATGCCTGTTTTTTTCAAAGATGCAAGTCACTTTAGAGAATCTGTTTATTTGTACATACGGAGTTTGCTTTGTTGGCTACAGATATTAATTATGAACATATTCTCCTTATCGAGATCAATTTCAGTAGTCGAAATTAAAAACTAGAAGAACTTACTTACTTCATACATTACTTTAATTGCTATTCTCCCAGAAAGAGCCTAAATATTTGGTTAACTTATCGTAGTTTATATTTTCCTCCTAGAACCAATCAAACCAGGAGTGACCCGTGAATTCTATATTACCCTGCCCAACGAACGGTAATTTTCCATAAAACTTTTCTCCTCATCCTTAATAACCTCTATAATATCATTCGAAAAATATAAGTTCAAGGAATCAATAACACTTTTAGAAGTAAATTAATCCACTGTTTGGCCTCGAAGAAAAATTATTTATTAAAACCGCTTAGTATCACTTTATTTTATTAATTGTTTGCATTTCTGCACATTTGAGTATGCTGAGGTGTAAATTTGGATAAACATGTACTTAAAATATTTTTGTGTTTCCGCATATTAATTTCATTACTGGTCCTTGGTCGAAATTGGTTTATCCTTAGTGCGGTCAATTTTATTTTCAAATGCTGGCATAAATATCATATCTGTTTTTGTACCTTTGGACTCAAGAGAGGCAAATTACTTTTGCATAATTACATGTGATCCAAAGGACTTTGTACCTAGAGGAATAAACTTATTTTGATTCCATTTTCAATAAGTGCAGCCATTTTTACTAACATCAAACGGCATGAGATTTTGAAAGTTTTATATTATAAACACTACTGCGATGAGAGGGGTTTAAAATCGTCTTTTGGCTTTGAAAAAAAAGTGCCTGCTACCGAAGAGATTTCATACACCCTGGGTAAATCTAGGGCCGACTCGAGGTGAAACCAGGATTCGAACCCCTGCCCTCCAGCCGGAAGGTGAATTTTCTATCCACCACGGTATCACGCCAATGAATCCCAAATATTTCTCTCTAATTATTGCGCCCTTGGGCCATGCGTTTCCTAACATGTCCTAAAGAGACAACTTGCAGAGAGTCCTCCCACACGGGAACTCAAAAGTTGCCGACACCCATCCAACACCTTCTTCTCCTTCCTCACGTCCCTTTTATACGAGTTCCGAGGACTGCTTGAATGGATGTCTTCCTCCCCTTTTGCCTGAGATATGAATCTCGCATTCAAACCCATAAGCTTGCGACGCCCTTCCAAAGGCCACTTAAGAGGCTCGAGGTTCGAGATCGTGTTGCTCTAATATCGTGAGGAAGGGTTCCCGTCCCGAAGTGAACTCCAATCTCTACTCTACCGTATCTCTAGACGGAATGCAGCTGTTACACTACCTAGCTTATTTATCACTGGTAAATGATGCACATTTCATTCTGGTATTGCTGAAGCATAAGAAATTCGTTTCATTAATTTTGTCTGCGAAGCAGTTGGATAACATTTATTAGCATGCCTGTCCGTATATGGAAGGTATGCATTTTTAGAACTTTACATTTACAATTCTTTCTTCCATTATTTATACGAGAGGGATAATTGTAGTTATTATTGTATAAATCTCGTTGCAATTAGGCAATTGTCCTGGTGAAAACGTTCAAGTCTGATCAGCGGTCACTCTTACAATGAACATGCATACATACATAAGATGATCAGATATGAGAAAATGTTCTTGTATACAATGACACTTAACGATTACCAACCGCAACTTCACCATCACACATTGGCTAAGTTCACACCATGCATACAACGCACCGTCCAACGCCGCCATCCGTCCATAATCACGCATTCAAAATCACGCACAGTTGGCACATCATTCAATTTTGCAATATACTTCTAACGCCGTCCACATCAAATGCAAACAATATTTTAATAAGTAAAATAGTATAGTAATCACTGATCAATGGAGTTAGTCATTCAGTGGCTGCTTTATACTTATTCTTAACACTCCTAAAATTGGATGGAAAGGGCTCAAACAAACCTCCTGGCAGCTGATTTAATTCAACAATAGTTCTGTTTAAAAAAGAGTATTTTTTCTTATCTGTTTTTTGCGTTCTTAATTATATTTTAAAACTGTGGTCGTTTTTTTCCTTACAGTTTGGTTTTTCTATCTTTCTCCATAAATCTTGCCACGCTTCGTCATTTTTAACAATTGTATATATCTTGCTTAACCTACTTCTTTTTCTTATATTTTTCAAACTCTCCCATTTCAGTGCATCCAACATTCCCGTAACACTATCAGTTCTTTTGTACCTTCTGAGTACATATCTTTTTAATATGTTCCACCTCTTATAGATCCCATACTATCGACGAGTATTCTAGGATAGGGCTAATAATGTGACCGTATTGAGAAGAAAAAGAATACCGATCAAAAAATATGGGATTTTACAGCATAACTATGGTAAGATGGCAATAATATTGATGGTGGAATCATAGTACTGTCACCGTCGAAGATTACCTTCTATATCATTCCTTCCGATACAACAAATCTGAAAACCATTCAGCAGTTTCCCCTCAGCGGGCTCTATAAGCACATATCTAGATACTGTACATACAAAAACGTACTCCACTCCGAGGGAACTTCTTAAACACATTTTTATTCAGTGATACCTTGGTGGAGTTCAAAGAAAAAAAGTTTCTTTTTATGATTGAAGGCAATCTTGAGTATCATGTTCATTATTTCTCTTGTATGTCTTCCATTGGAAGTTTCTCTGCTTCCTTAGTTGCAAAACTCCTCAACTTTTGCTAAGAATAACCCACCTAACATAATCTTGGGATCAACGTCTCCATCTCTGTTGGTTACGAAAACTTACATGTCTTTCCTCAACTCCGTGCAGATTGTATTAGCTCTAAAGGATATATTACATTTCTGGAGGAATCTCTATCAAATCCCCTTTTCTCTCTCTGACAGAGCCATATCATCAGTGAATCATAGCGATTTTCTCCCAAGAAACTCTCCCTATACTCTTTCACATACTATGCCTATCAATTCCCCGTTTGATTTCCTTTCAAGTCATTTCACACTTTTCCATTCAACTCCAAACCCACAACTTAAATGCTGCCAATCTACGTCCATCCACTGCATCTAAAAGCTTAGGGGGAGCTGAGCAAAGCGACGCTCCATATCAAATTTTTTCACTTATCTTTTATTTTAATCATTACTAATGTTCCTTCCGGAACAATAATCATTCAATTTTTTACTATTTGTGAAACGCATTCATTTTTTAACTAGTTTAGTAGATCAGCAGAGTAGGTATCAGGCTTCCGTGCATAAGGTCAAAGAGCGAATTCAGGGTGATGCATATCAACGGCTTAAAAATCTAAAATTGAGGGCGTGAGATATTATGAGTGCTGTCATATTTAGTGGATAATCTAATGGGAAGACGAGTTTTAGAACAAGGAGAGGAATCTTCTTCACCAAGTCTTTTTATAAATGGTTGGTTTAAACATCTAGAAAGAAAATTTATACACCTTAAATCTGCTCCGCGAGAATTCAACTATGAAAAATACATTTATTCATTACGATCAGCGATTAATCATTGATCACTTAAAATTCGTTGATGACCGGAAAATTCATTAAATTTGGCTTGGCATATCTTTCCTTGACAGACAGAATGAAACTGAGCTTAACTTTTCAGAAATATTTTGTGATCTTTGCCATGATCAAAGCCCAACATGGTCAATGCTGAAGAATAATATAGAGGGGAGAATGTTACACAAGCGAGGAAGGGGCAGGAATAGGTTAGACAAATCGGATAGACCGAAAGGAGGAAGGATGTATATGGAGTTGAAAAGGAGATTATTGTAGTGTAGGATATCGAGTTGTATTTGGTTAGGAGAGGCAAGGAAATTGTCGTGGCTCCGTTTGGTGTCGTGGGTCTATTCAAAACCGACCTTAATCGGTTGATAAGCGATAGTAATAATAATCATGGTCAAAGTAGTTGGGACACAAGAAATGGAGTGAGGCAAAAAAGCCTTCAAAAAGAGGAGATAATTAATAAATCGATGATAGAGACGCCAGTGAAAACTTCGATATGGACCGAGGGTTTATAAGGCGTGGAAACATGGTCGTTGAAGGTAGATGATAGGTGTGCATAGATTTTTGAGTTATCGGTGTGGAAAAGAATAGAAAATTAAAATTGACGAAAAGGCAAACAAATGAGGACTTGCTAGGCATAGCAAAGAAGTAATGAGGATTGCTGGGGTAACTTTAAAGGAGAAAGGAAAGGTGGATGCAGAGCATTTTGATTTTTGATTAAGAGTTTGAAGACACTGGTTGAGGGAACAACGTTAGGCAAGAGAGGAAGGGGGAAATAGGATAGAAATATTGGAAGGGATAACGGCAGGAGGGAACAAGAGCGTAATGGAAGATTTACTTAGTTTTGTGTTGAATGCCAGGTTGTATCTTGTTCGGCGAGGTCAATAAATGTTGGAGCGTTCAGTCTGAGTCCACGCAAAGCCAACCTTAAAGTAATAACTTACCTAATGGATGATAATCAAAATCAATAGGCAAATCGCCTATTTGGGAAGCTTAGAAATTCAGCTGGTGATGCTGATTTATCATAATGATTTTTTCCTTAGGAGATTTTATTTGCTCATCCTTGTTTTCTCCATTGGCGTAACTGCTATGGATATTTATTTACTAGTCAATTTTAACACTATATTTGTTCTTTCTTCTATTCTTTCATTTTGGTTTGCCCCAGTCCCATTCTTTTATTTCTCTTTATCCTGTTCGTTGTATATTTATCTTTCTCCAACGTTATATCAAAGATCATTGAAAGCTTTGATACGGAGGGAAGCGTTGCATGGCTCGAGACCTGGGCTTTGAGGACAGAAGGCGTGTGTGATTGGAGCTTTTTGGAATTGGTTTTCGAGGAAAGAAGCAAGAAATAAGCTGGCGCGAGAGGAAAGAAATACGAGAAATTATTCGACACGCTGTGAGAACCGAGAGGTTGTTGGAGGAAATTCAAAGAACGAAGAAAAATTGGTTGGAGAAGACACCGAGAAGCCGTGGAAGTTTGTAAGAGAGGGGATTTTTTTATATTTTTTTGTGAGCGTAGAAAAAGGGAAGAGAGTTAACGGAACTTAAGGACGACGCAGCAAGGCGTGACTATTCATTATGACTTGAACATAAAAATACGGTATGATGAAGCATGTTCATGCACAGCAAAAAGTTTTTTAGGAATCCATGGAGACGTATGTTTTACGGTCAATTAGCACCAAATCTTCGTTTTCACCGAGCATAAAAACCCAAATACTCTTCCACACATTAGAAGAATATGCGGCGGGTCAGGTTTAAAGGAGCTAGTATTCATTATACATTTACATCTAAATGATACTCCTCAAGGGTGTGTGGAGGGGGGTGTTAGGTCACCAGTCATGCATGCACAGTCAAAATCAAAACACCACTGCACATATATGAGTTTCATCATGCACTGGAAAAACGTTAATCACACGAAAGAAGGTAATTACCTGCAACAATATGCAATCATAGGGTACGTATATTCATACCATCCAGGAGAACTGTTAAAAACATGGGTCTATCAAATAAAAAAACGTGTAGGATATCGACAAAATATAAAAACTGCCAAAGGTAATTATCTTCTACGCGTCTGCGATCATGTCTACTTTTTATATCTAATCGTACGAGGAAAAAACGACATGTTAATTGTATCCGTTCAACCACCTATCTCCATGATTTATCAGATGTGGTCACCATAGAAAGTAGGAGCCTGTAATTTGTCTTTAATATCCTTAAATAAGTAATCTGTCTCAATGAAACCAGTGGTAGAAAGTGTAACAAAAAATTAAGAGAGAGATGTTACTATGCCATCAGTTAGGAGATATTTGGAATACGTGATAAGTATTTGGGATCCTTGCGAGAAAAATGTAATTGAAGAATCGGAAAAGATCAAGGAAAATTCCAGGACTTTTTTTCAATGGCTACAAGGCGAGGGTTACCGAGACGATTATGTTGGATGAATTAGGTTGCGAACACTTTGATTCCCGAAGAGTGCAACCAAGACGTTGGCTTTTAAAAATGACAGGAAATATTAGTTTCTTGGGAACACAGAGGCACAATATTTCATAATTTGATACAGCCATTGATCGGTAAAACAAGAGAGGAGGACTCTTTCATCATCATAGCTCGTTTTGTTCTCACATGATACACAATCATAACAAAATCGAACCTGAGGGCCTGAAAAAAATTACTTAAATTCTAAAAATTACTGAGTCAATAAAAAACTACTATAGCATATTTCAATAATTGCTTGATGTACATATATTTTTAAACAAGAAAACCCGCCATTTGGCGAACAAATATTCATTCACATGGAAATAGATATAAGGAAAAAAGATAAGAATGTGATAAGAAAAGATGTGTTCCTATCCCTTTTCCTTATATCTATTTCCATGTGAATACATAGTTGTTCGCCATACGGCGGAATTTCGTGGTTGAATGTTTTGTGCATATATATATATATATATATATATATATATATATATATATATATATATATATATATATATATATATATATATATATATATATATATATATGTATGTATAAAACCATGTAAGGATTAATATGCCTATGAGCTAATATACAAGCTAATATGTAACGTACGAATCTTTCTTTGTGCAACATATATGCCGAGTGATGGCTATTGTGAGCAATAGTCATGGGTCGTCTAGTGCTTCTCTTTATAACTTAGTCTGACTGAAACTGTAATAAAGATAAGAAATGGGTCACCTTGTGCAATTCTCATACGTGTTTTTTTTCTTTTTTCACGCAGGTTCGGATTCCTGGGAAAGAGAGAACTTGGAATTTCACCTAATACAGGTAAATGGACAAGTCAAATCAAATCCTCCTACTCCGCCAATCTTCCCTACAGTCTCGTTTCTTATTACGTCAGCATTTATATCGCCGTTCTTCCGCCGCTCACTTCCATCCCACTTCCATTCCTTCCTTCATCCCCCTCCCCCAAACGCGGAACCCAAAAAACAATTGAGCCGTGAAACCCCGAATGCCTGTTTGTTTCCCATCCCTCCTGTTCCAACCCCCCTCGAAGGGAGGCGAGGGATGGGGAAGGATTCATCCCCACTCCAATCTCATCCTTCTCACCGCACTCTCCCCCCCCTCGACGGACGCCCCACGAGAGGGTGGTTTTGGAGGGAGTGTTGAAAAAAAAAACATCCCCCCCTCCCCTTAGCGGCACATCTCTCTCACACACACACGCACGCACGAATCGATGATGCCGAAGCAATATTCGAGCTTCACACAGCTTTTCTCATAATCCGCAAACAAACGAACGGAGACGAGGGTTTCTCTCACGCACCCCTTCCCACTCTACCACCCACCCACTGGAGTGGGCGCGAAAGGTTGAAGGGTTCGGGGGGGTGGGGGACTGGGGGGAAGGTGTGGGGGGAAGGGTTTTGGAGGGTTAGGGGAAGAGGGGGTTAGTACATCTCTTTCGCTCCCGTGTACGAATACCATGAATACACATATCGTGCCTTTCTTTTTTATTTCTTCCCGATCCCCTCCCCCTTCCCCCCCTTGCCCTACCCTTTCTCCTCCCTCCATTACCACCACACCCCGAACCAGAAGAGTGCCAAGGGTGGATAACACATGCCCTGAGCCGATTCCTTGAAATACGGCCACCGTTCCAGCACTGGAGGCAGGATTGTCATTGTGCGAGAGTGCATGCCGTATTTCATCGAGATGCCGAAATGGGATTCATTCAGATGGTCTTTTAGCCGTAGCGATAACGCATCTAGTTGTTCGAGGTCCCCATTGGAGCTGTTCTCATTTTCCCTTCCTCCTCCTCCTCTCTCTCTCTCTCTCTCTCTCTCTCTCTCTCTCTCTCTCTCTCTCTCTCTCTCTCTCTCTCTCTCTCTCTCTCTCTCTCTCTCTCTCTCTCTCTCTCTCTCTCACTCCTACCACTCATTCATACACGTATGAATTGCATTCTATTTCAACAGGATTAGGTTTTGAGGAATGAAACCCGGCCACAGAGACAAGAGTGAGCGCTTTATTAGCGCGACTCTATCTAGTGGAAACTTTTTAAACCTTGCAAACCTTCCTCCAGGTAAATTATCATCGCGACGGTGATATGTTACGATTGCATAAGCGGGGAATGACATCTGGAACAAGTTATCCGGGCGTTTAAGTCACGGAGGCCAGTCAGAATTAAACTAATCTCATTACCGATTGTTTCTTTTACTCTCTCCCCCTCTCTCAGCTAAGTAGATAATCAATATGGCATTATTCTTATTTGCCTAATAATCCGTTTGTATTCAAGTGTGTTTATTTAGATAAATATCTGCCAATCGTAAAAGGAAATCAGTATTTGAAATAAACATAATGATAAAAGACTTGAGTAATAAAACCTGTTAGCTGAAATAAATTTAGGAGGAGTTAAAATATAGAATCTGCAGTTAAATATTTCGTTATCGATGGGACGTATTATTTTTTTTAACCTAAAAAGTACACGCATTTTTGACAGAGCTATATCTCTATCATCCTCAAATAGAAGCAGTTTTATTTTTTCCACCAATAAGACATTCTGAAATTTAACCAAAAAGATATTTCAACGTATTCACATTATAAATTAGGAGCAGTCTTTATGTTTCGTTTTCTTTTAGAACAGCAATATTTATCAAGCGTATGCATTTTCTACACTGACTAATATTTTTCCAAGGAAGTTGAATTTTTGTTCAATTTCTCAGAGAAAATTTCTTTTTGAATTGTTTTAAATGAATGCAAAATTCATTTTAAGTAAAATAGTGACTTAAAGTTTGTTTTTTTTGCCATTAAGGCTTAGGTTTATCTTTATAGATAATAAGTTTACTTTCTACTGAGAATAGAGACAAGAAGAGAATCTAAGGATTTTCTCACGTTAATTAAGCCCATCATATATGGTCCACACATTCACTAATACATGTTTGTAACAAATATTTTATCGAAAAATATCCTTTATTTCAAATAATTGTTGATGTCTCCAATTTTCTCGCGATTAGTACGAAATTCCTAAAATTAATATAAACAGGACTTCGAATATCCAGATAAGTGCCTTTAACGAGGAAATCAAAATAAAGTACAACTAGGAAACTTGGATAGTGTGAATTGGTTAAGTCGATACATTTTATTACCATTTTTGCTTTTCAGTTAAAACGAGTACTATCTCATGAACTCCAGGTTGCCACGTAGATCAAACCACCTGAGCAGAGATTGACTCATTCTTATGCAAGCATTGCGTACCCACACGATGAGTTAGCAAGATGAACCATTACCCGTTAAGCTAATCTTCCCGCCTAAATAAAAAGTATCGTCTAATCTAGGAAGAATATTCACATGACCGATATTATTATTTTGTTTCAGTGCTTCTTGGACTCCTACTAAGCATCGCACAGAACTCGTAGCTTCCCCTTCATAACACCCTCACCAGCGTTCACTTAATTCCATTGTTCTTACTTACACGATTCGATAAAGTATCATCCTTAATTAAACAACCAGAGAATATTTTTTTCAGTTTCGAAATTTTATTTCAAGGGTTTACTATAATAGTTTGGATAGAATTGGTGCGATGACTGGCATACTGGTTTTCCAACTCCGGTGTCCCGGATTATAATCACGGAATTGGAAGATTTTTATCAGAGGTATCCCAATCCCAACTCAAGTGGGATTGGGATAACTCTGATAACTCATATAAAGATTGCTTCATATAGAATAAGCCGTCCGTCGATGGGAAGTTGAACTTTGTATCCCATGGGAGGCTCTCCTATCGTTGAAAGTAGGCTAATACTGTCACCGGGTTTTCACTGCTGTTACACTTTCCCTCTATGTCTTGAATTTACTTCCACTGCTAAATCACCAATCAACCGACCTCAGATATCCGTCGCATTCTCAGTAACTACTGATGCAATGGGTATCCTGAAAGTTAGTGACAAGAGTAAACGTAAGGAAAAAAAATTGGGAGAGCAATTTTTATTTTTTTTTAATGGAGCGACTATTTTTCACTCAGACAACTCACCCAATAATATGATAATGTTATCAATCATGAAAAAAGAGCATGCCAGCTGAATGGGTAGAGCGTAGATCTGATGCCCGAGGAATCCCTTACTCTTAAATTCGGAATTTCAAAATCCCTAAAATCTAGTTCGAAGTAATATTTACCCTTTCCTTTGAACCATATTTCGGATAGATTACAATGATGACGGAATGAGAAAAGAGGAGAAATATATAGGTTAGAAATAATACTTTGTCTCTGAACCTTATTTATTAATATCATTCCACCTGTTTGAAAAGTATTTTAGATGGGGTTGAATAGAGAAACTAAAAAAATGGTGATATGTATAGAAGCATATATATAAGGGTGAGGAAAGTGATAAAAGGTACTTTAAATTAAAAAGTCATAATAATATTAATGAAATCTTGAACGTTGAGCGTAGGTTTTGCATAGATCGGAAACTTGGTCGCAGAGGCTAGAGGATAAGCGTAGGCTAAAGGAATTCAACATCTATCTCAATGAATGATATAAAAAGGAATTTCTCTTATGGGGAGACTTCAGATTTACTTGGATCGCAAAGTTGTCTTAGAAGGACATTATCCT
The DNA here is from genome assembly GCF_022747635.1 of Hetaerina americana. NCBI lineage: Eukaryota > Metazoa > Arthropoda > Insecta > Odonata > Calopterygidae > Hetaerina > Hetaerina americana. The sequence continues at coordinate 21,400,440 of NW_027286181.1, read as the reverse complement.
TATCATATTATTATTATTGTTAAGGCACTAGTCATACATTCATTGCGCATAGCATCTGCATATAACTACACAGATATAAGTTTGAACATGAAATTGCACTAGGTTAGTCTCCTGGCAGGAATTTATTTAAATCCGATAATATTCAGTTACAGGAGAATATTACTAATAACCGTCTTCGCGCCTGTGATCACGTCCTTTTGAACTCTAGTCGTACGAGGAATAAAGCAATTTTAAATCTATCCGTTCTATATTGTATCTCCCTGATTTTAAGTACATGGCCTGATGGAACATTGAAAGTCTAATCCCGTTAATTGCATTTAACATCATCGGATAGGTGACCTGACTCAAATTAACGCATTAAATTTAATCTGTATTTCAATAAACGGCCAAATAGTGGCTCCCATCCAATTCCCTTAAATGGTATCGCACCGCTGCTAAGCTGCTCAAAACTACTTTTCACAAACATAGCATGCTCCAAGTTGCACTCGACCTACGAGTTCCAAAACTAAGCCTACCTCGTGAGGATAGCCTAGCTAACGTATAACAACAAAGTTTTTTAAACCTGTCATTACTTTCCCCAAGATTCCTTTTAATGAATCTTAACTTTTTATTAGCCTTCTACAAATTTTTCGAATGCCTTTTCCCCAGAATATGTCCTTAATTTTCGAAACCAGCAAATATTTTACCAATGCTACGTTTGTTATGAGGGTTGCTATTTATATTTTGAGCCCTGGCAACACTAAGTGCTTAAGGCTCCATCTGACGTTCCAGCTGGAAGTTTGACCCATTCAACGCTAACTTTATTCAGAACGTTTTGTCATTTGATCATAACTTGCGTTGTTTACAGTGACTCAAAAATTTTGTCTCAGCGAAAAAATGGAGTTAACTCGAGAACACTTTCGTGCGATGAATTTATACGATTTTTGACGTGGATTATCAAGATAGGAGTGCATCGATCAACTTACTTCCACTTTTAGCGATGAAGCCCCATCCTTTGCCACTGTGAAACGCTGGTGTAACGAATTCCATCATGGCCGCCGCTCGCTCAGCGATGAAAGTCGGGAAGGTCGTCCAAAATCAGTTGTTGTGCCAGAATACATTGATGCTGTGGACGAAATAGTAGTGGATCGTCATGTGACTTATCGTGAGATTGAGGTATCCTTAGGAATTAGTATGACGAGCATCAATAAGATATTGCATGAGCATTTAGCTGTGAAAAAAAATTGTTCGCATTGGATTTGGCAAAAGCTCAAAAAGATGCTTGTGTCAATTTTTGCAAAGAAATGCTCAAGAAATACAGTCAAAAGCTGTGTATACCATTTATTTAGGAGGCGAATCTTGAGTCTACAGGTATGCGTAGGAGCCGGAAGCAAAACAGCAATCCACTGTATGGGTCTTCCAAGGCGAGCCAAATCCGACAAAAGTTCATACACGAAGCACGTACACGAAGCACATCGAAGCAAATGATCGCTTGTGTGCTTGACGGAATAACTGGACATTAGGCAACCGTACCGTTAGAGTAATGTAGAACCGTAAATTCTCAATGTTACACGAGTATTTGCTCGCCAGAAGTGCTTGGTGAAACACGGAAAAAGAAGCGGCAACGAAGGATCATTCTTCATCATGACAGTGCAACCTCTCATAGATCGGCCGAAACAATTACCTATTTGATTGGTCAAAACGTCGAATTGATGGATCATCCTCCGCACATCCCTGATTAAACACCAAATGACTTCTTTTTATTCCCGGTTAGCTAGAAAAAATTTCGTGGCCAACGTTTTTTGGCGTCTGAAGAAGCCGTTGATGCATTCAAAAACCGTTTTGGAGGAGTGGAAAAAGTGTTACGAAAATTGGTTCGAGCGCATGCAAAAAAGTATTGATTATCGTGGAGAATACTTCGAAAAGCAATAAAGCCATTTTCAACACTAAATAACAGTTCATTATCAGGCTCAAAATATAAATGGCAACCCTCGTTTATCGGTTTCCTGCATGACGTAAGTGTTTTCAGGTGAAATACTGTTCCTCCAAAAATTCATTTTAACATATTCCTAAGCTATTAATCTAGCTCCCATGACTCACACCACTGTGGAATGACATTTAGGGTATTAGATGATGATTCCCTATCTTCCTGACTGCCTATATATGTCCCTGTTTATCACTGCACCGTCTGTGAAGAGACAAAATTTACTGTAAACCTGAGAACTGATACCAATAATTCATGATAGGAACAATTGTGGACCGAAAATAGCGGATTATGCTATTAACCAAAGGATAAGATTCCGGAAATTCGATCATCACGATAATAAACATTAGTTTTAGCTTCCTTTGAACCTGCTTGAAAGTCTGACTTGAAAGTACTCCCACAAGGAATGCTAAACGAATGTTTATCTGATCCTTCTTTCCACAATCCTATGTTGTCGTAGCTTCGTTTCAGAGTTAGAATTTGCAATTTTAAGCATGTTAATTTGCGTACGGAGGTAATGGAAGTAAAACTCATTGCTGAATTTAAACTTTTCTCTCGGCAGAGCAAATCATCACCTTGGGTCTATCAGATACTACAGAGGGCTAATGTTGAATATTTTTTTCCCTTTAACAAGGATAGAAAATGTTTGTCAAAGTTTTAATAGGGGATACAATCTAATGCTTCAGAATACATCGGCTACTGCTTACGGAATACTATAGTCAGATCGATGATACTTGCATCACATAGGAATTACACATTAAGCCAACATTATATTTTGTGCCAACATTATATTATGTGTATAATTATATTTTTGCGCGAAATGCTACGTGAATGAAAATACTTGGATCATTCTGCAAATTGAACAACCTCTCATATTAGCAGTTTATTTTGATGAACTACTTTAGACGACAATAGTAGAAGGGAGACCCATAGAATTTCTTTGAGCGAAGTCACCCGCTCAAGTCTTCAAGACGGGCCCCAGATCATGATAGAATTCCAGCAATACGCCCGCATCATGCCACTCAGCGATAGGAACATAAGTTTTCAGTCATTAACGACATCAAGGGTATCTCAGGGTTGGCTAAAGAATAAAAATAGAAAAGTTATAAGTGGAGTCAAGGAGAGAGAGGTTAAACAGGCCGCCTTTGATGTCTTGGAACGTGGCCGTAAAATACGAGGGTACGAGAAATTGATACCCTCCTTCCCGTCAAAATGAGATATCGCATTTGGGATGAGTTAAAGCAAAACCTGCCGACAGATTAATGACTACACCCATATCCCTGAAAAGCTGTGGCTCTTGGCCGATTAAAAAAAAAATGTTTTTTATCGAATTTTCTTTCTTGATGAATCATTTTTTCTTCATCTTTATTTCATCATAGAAATATTGAAAGCATATTTGATTTTGAGTTAAAATGTTTAAAATAAAGTCTAAAATGTTTCTATCAAAAAGGGGGTGATTGAATTAAAATAAGATCAAAGGAAAGTAATCCTTTCTGTTAAAAAAAACAACTGAGTCCTGCATCTACAGCTAGACAATACCCCGCAAACCACCGCATGGGCGTGTGGCGGTGGGTGTACGGTCATTAGGCATACATGTTCAAATACTATATCACACAAGTACATCCATTTGAAAATATATTAGTTCATATAAAAATCTACTTGTGCACATCCACGCCTATGCCTTAATGTAAAAGTTGACTAGATCATAAATTTTGGCATACAAGTGATTATATTTAAACACTTTGGTTCGATTTTGTTTTGATTGCGCATCGTGGGAGGGAAAAACAAGTACCTGAATCTGTTTGTGACGGTGCCTATCTCTCTTATTTTATTCCAGTGGTCTGATCGACCAATTCCTCTTCGTACCATATTAATTCCCTTTGTATCGCAAGAAAACTCAGATACCCTGTATATACAAGTCTTTTTTACGTGCATTTTTCTTAAAGTCTTACCTGTTCTCTTCGTAAATCAAGTGACACACAGACTACTTCTAGTCCCTCTAACATACCCGTCACGCTTACTTTTTTCTCGTAGTAATATTCAATAAATTGCGTGGATTTTCTCTGCACCTTTTTCAATCCCTGAATTTACGTTATCTTCCATGGACACGAAATACTTCCGTGAGTGTCAGAAGTGGCCTGACTAAAAAATTGAAACATCTCTCTCTTATATTTTCAAAACTTTTTCCGACAACTCATATAAGGAAACCTAGGTACTTAACGACTGATCCGCAAGTTCCTCTGACGTGTCCACCCCAAATAAGGTCTCATCTCAATGAAGCGCCCAAGTATTTCACCTGTTCTGGAACACTTGACTCGGCCACATATATATTTAAATATGCGTGTTTAGTTTCTCTTTTTTCATTCCAAAACATCAGTTCTGTGCACTTCCTGACACTTGATACTAATCACCATTCCATATGCCATTCAAATTCAGTTTTTATCTAAATCGTAAGAGAATACTACGCTATCTGACGAAGTTTTTGTTTATCCATAAAGTTTAGGTAGTATATACTCAGGTATGCTTTAAATTTGAATTTTTTTAAACTAATATAAGTGGTTCGTGTAAGGATACAGAATGAAACTTGGATTCAAGCGACACTCGAAATTTACGCGCTACGGATTTTATCACTAATATTTATTTTCTTATGAGGGAATTAATCTAAAACGTTGAAAATATAATAATTTAAGAAATCTTTTTGAAAAGCAGGATTAATTGGAGATTGTACATGCTCATTTTTCAGTCGCTTTACGAAGTTGGAGAGAAATTATATAACATGTCTTATACGTGTGTTTGTGTGATATGTTTTATCTGAGAATTTTGATCTTATCATAATAATAGGAGTATTTCTTTCTAAATAATTCCAAAGCATTGATAAACAAATTTTAATTTTTTCGTGGCGTGGTTTTCTGTACATCGTCACTTTTGAAGATCTAGTAACGAATGATATGCACCTAAGTAATATTTCTGTCCTGGGTAAAAATTTAAACTTTAAAAAGATTCTATTCCAAAGGCATCCTAAATTCTCCTCACACCCCTTAACTGGACTATATTTACGTACGTTTGGAAACCATATTATACTAAGATTTGGCAAACAGAGTTTAAGTTTGTAATTTTAAACTCTCGATGATTTAATAAATGTTGAACTGTGACTTAATGCATACAATCGTAACGCATCAATCATGATACTTGAAAAAGCACTTTAAATAATTTGATCTGATCCTTCGAATCTGATGATTAATGACGTTGACTGCTACTTACAAACTACTGAGTAATAGAATTCGTTGGGCCAACTTTCTTACCCTTTTGGATGAGTATAAGGAAGTGAGCTATAAGTGGTTTTTAGTTAAGAATTTCAAAGTGGAAGCACTCATCGCCATAGTTTAGTGTATTTTTTTCAACGAGTTTTACTAAAAATTTTCATGAATATCTACAGTCAATTTACCCCTTTCAATCCATTCATCAGATAAATTATGTTTGGATCTAATTCATAATTTTGTTGGTAATTGAAAAAATCAGTACTTATTCTTGACTTATAAACTTTATTAAATTAAATTTTCGGCAGCATTTACATTTATAAAAGCTCTTACTCATTGAATTGAAAGTAATACACGGAGGCATACGGTAACTTATGTTATCAAGTTCCTGGACCTTATAAATTTTGTTGAATCCCATGCAATGGACAAGCTAACTTTGAACCAGTGAATTTTAAACTGTTATGTACGAATTAAAACTCATTACTTTTTAATTTATCAATCAATTTTTACCAATTTTTCTTGCTTTCCTCCACGAAAAGCATGCCAAAACGCTTAGAAAAAATATTATATCATGAAAGTTGAATTTGCCATTTAGAGACAAAATGCTTCGAGCGAATCCAATAAAGTATAAAATATTACTTAAATTGTAGTTTGATTTTTTCATTTCTAGCCATATTTCACAATTTCTCCAGCCGATAACAACCCAAGTGATGAAAAATTAGTCCACCCTAGCGACCCCTTGGCAAAAAGGCAAATTCCTCCACTTTGTGCTACTCCCATATTAAACATGCTGACATTCCACCCAAGGCATAATAAAAAATTGAAGCAAACGCGCTAACTTTGGACGGACGTCATGGGTGAAAAAAAATCAATTCACCCTCAAGATGGAAAATATTTCGGGCTAATTATTCCCCCGGATTTTAAAGGGAAAAAGGGGTGCTTCCCATAAAGAGGGAATATGGAGTTTTTGGCGAATGAAAACCATTTGCAGGGTCTTGATACCCTAAAGTCCAATTCTACCTTCCACTCCTGTTCAATCCCCCCATCCTTAAAGCCCCTTCTCATGTCTCTCCTACCGGTCCACCCCCAAAAACCTCTATTGGTAGGGTCCCTTAGCCACCCCCACTTCTAAACACCCCCTCAGGTACCCTTCCATCTCATCCCCTTACGTCAAAAACCCACCCTCCAGGCGACCTCTCCGAACCACCCCTCAAAGTCCAACTACGCCCACGCTTGTTCCGAGAGACTATTTCCCCTCTCTAACTTCCTACCCCCTCGCCTACACGTAAAACCCACCCCCTCGATCCACCCCTATATTCAAGTTTAAAACCCCTGCTCTTCTCCTACAGCACCCCCTCACCCCCTAGTGTTCTCTCTCTCTCAGATCCCTCCCCGCTTTATTCCGCCCTCGTCCACCCCTTCTTCCCTTCCTCCCTCCACCCCCTCTCGGGTCGGTCCGTACGGGTATCGATTTTGCGCAAGCACTCCTAACCATCCCACCCCTCCAAACCCTCCCCTTCCCTCTCTCCTCCCCATTCCCCTCCATCCCACTACCCCCCTATAGTTCCCTCGCCGATTCCCCACGTCTCCTTCTACCCCCTCCTCTGCAACCCCCCCTTGTCGCCCACCTCGCCCATCTCCCAGCCCCGGACGCACACAAATACGTAACGTCACACGCACACACCGACAATGCCCTCGCAAACGCAAGCACACAACCCCCTCCCTCACTTACTCCCTTCCTGCTCCCTCAATCCATCCTTTCCCGACTCGCCGACCTCCCCGATCCAACACACACGCACGCACATATGCGGGATAAACTGCGTCCCATCCGTCCCCTTGTCTCCCCGCCTCCAAGCCCCACACCGATCCTCCGCCTGGGCTGTCCCTCCTATCCACACACCGTCTGCCCTCTCCCATTTAATCCCAGGGTGCCATTTCTCCTTCCGCTTCGCCAGACTTACAACGCGGGTAAGACGCGGCCGACCCCGTTGTTCCCCCATGCCCGTCTCCAGTCCTTAGTTGGAACCACGGTGGGGCGGACAGGAACAAACCCATCTTCACCGAGACATGATATTTTTTTCAAAGTTGTATTGAAGAGTCAATTTGTCTCCATCACTCATATTCTTTGTTAAATCTTCTAATGCTCATAACTCGTATTAAAATCTAAATCTGTCACTTCAGTCTGATTTCCCCCATGCATTTGCATTTATCCATCCCCTCTAGTCTTTCACATCTCGTTATCTTTTCCTGAGTATCTCCGTCCGAATAACTTGGTCTCGCTCTGCGGAGCTCTCTCCTCGTTTCTCTCGTTAATTCTTTTATCAGATTCATGTTCTACCTCAAAACATGCATATCTGTGCAACTCACCCGGTTTTCCGATCGCCTTTTTGATACTTTCACAGTTGTGAACGTCAAGGACTACAGGCAGCTGGGTTCTAGATGTTAGGCAGCTAAACTGGCATCTGTTTAACTGCTTCGTCAAACATCAAATTATTTGTTAAACTCTGACATTTTTATACCGCTTTTTCATTATATTTTCATTTTCATTATATTTTTAGTCTTCCGTTTAACGCAGGTTATGGATTGGCAGACTCTACCCGACTGCATTTCTTACTCTTGCCTAACATAACATAACCTGACACCCTAACATTACAATTAACCCCTCTGCATAACTTCTTTTCCTCTTTATTCCATCGAAAATGTATTAGATAATCCTACCCCTTCCTTGCTTATCTAACGCCATTCCCTCTATCTTAGTCTTCAACATCCCATTTTTAATCAAAATTCTCAGCATCCCTCTTTCCTTCCTCCTTTGTATTTCTTCCAGCAACGACCTCTTCTCCTCCATCGTGACTCCGCACTTCTTCGTTTGATTATCCGTTCATTTAATGTTTTCTATCTTTCTCTAAACCGACAGTTCATAAGCTTCAAAGTCACGTAAATCGTCTTGCATCAAGAAACAGGTTTCCTCGCCGTACGAAACCTCTCTAACCAATAATTCTTCGTAATTCTTTCACTTGGTATTTTCTTACCTCCTTACTTGCGGTTACTACCATCTAATTACCTGGGGAAATCCTTTTTCTCATATCTCTATTATTCTGTTAATCTTGGTAGTAGTAGTTTTTATGGGAGGCAACCGACGAATAGGGTCGCTATTAGAGATGGATTAATCGTAGGCATCGGTATTAGCCAACTATTAACGAAAGGAGCCAAGGGGTCCGCCGTTTTACCTTCCATTCGACGGACGTCGTACTCACTCAAAGTGCTCTCTACATGGCACCGGTGGTAGGGATAGGGATAACACTGAAAAATATCTGTCTCCAGGATTTGAAACCGGGCCCTCTTGGTTGGATACCTGTATGTTTGCCATCGCATCATTCTAATCCCCCTTCACCTTGGTCCAATAGACTTCCTATATACGGAAACTATTCCACCTAATCTAGTTTTTCTCTTCTTTTAACTCTAAGTTTAACTTAGTTTCCCACATTCCACCTGTTTTCCCTACCATATTCTCTTCCTTACGTTGTCGGTTTTTCTACCATCATTTATGTTGCCTATTATTATCCTTCCTCTACGACGCTTACATAACGATCTCTCTTCTATTTGTCTTCTATAACTTACAGATAGCAATTAATTGTGGGTCGCGGTAGTCCAGTGGGTAGAGCGTTGTACTGCTGACCTGAGGGTCCCGGGTTCGATTCCCGGGCAAGGCACTCTAGGCACCTGCAGCTCCACCCAAGCTATGTGATTTCTCGGGTACCAGATCTTCCTGGGAAACCATAACCGGCACAGGGAAAGGAACTGGCCCCCCTACCCTGATGCGTGAATTTCACACGCCGTCGGGTTTAGTACTGGGTGAACTCTACCATCACCCACTAAGTCGACCTTCGGGTCGATTAATGAGTGTGGCTGTTTTTTTAGCAATTAATTTCCCAGGCGCAGCTAACGAATAAGTGTTATTATACCGCTACACCTCCAAAATTTGCATTTTTTGTTTTTTTTTCAAGTATTTCTTTTTCAATTATAGGCTTCTAATTGGTGTCGCAAAAATCATAATCCTCGCTGCTGTTAAGAGCATTTCTCCATTTTCATTTTACAATGCGAACTATTAACTGGCGCGTTAGGGTTTTCGTTTAGTCCTGTGGCTGTATTTGCTCTTCCCTCAGTCTCTGAATTACGGGCCACCAGATAGTTTGAAAATATAGAGCTACTGGTTACTGGTATCGCTATTCCGAAGAAAATTTACGGTTGTTCATCCATTTTCACTTATTATAATATTTAATCCTCTTTCAGGTCACTTGGGGTGCCGTTACTCCTTCATTTGTCCGTACCCTTTCCCCTTCTCCTCATCCAGTCATTTTTTTTCTATCGTTCGAATTATTTTCAATTTTCACTATTTATCTTCCACTCTTTGCTCATTCTTCAACCCTTAGTTTTGTCACGCCCTTCAGTAGGCGGCTCCTTCTTAGTGTATGACTTATCCAGATCTTTTATTGCTGTAATGAGAACTGATTATCATGAAAACAACGCAAGTGACCTCAGCTGTCGGTAGCCATCCCTAATAAACTACTACCAACTCATGAAAACCAACGAATATTTACGAAGAATGAATTCTTTTTCGATGAGCCCTCCTTCAGTACATTCTCATTACCAGCTTTAAACTTGAAATTTTTATGTCCTCCCGTAACCCCAAATCACAAAGAATTGTCTTTCTCCTCTATTTCTTTAGAAGAGACAATGCTATACAACTGTATAAGGGAACTCACCAAAAACAGCATGCTAACATTATTTTACATTTTCCCTAATGTACTGTATTCTTCCGCACTATTTCACTCTTCAGTTTTTCATTTCCTTGGTTTTCCTTGCTGGATCTCTCGTTTTTTTTTGCCTTATTGAGCCTCCTTACGAACTCATGTGGTGTTTTAAGTTGTACACAACCCATTTCCCTCTTCTTTTTCTCTTTCGATCTTTTCCTTTTCCTCTACTCCCTATTTTTCAGAGTTCGTTCATTTACCTTTCGATTGGAATTTCATCGTTTCGAAACCACTCGTTCACCTGTCCTGATTTCCAATGGTCCCTGATCCCTCTTGAAAGTCTCCATGTACTGCTTCCTCTGCCAATGTCACGTCTTCTTCGAGAGCATTATTTGATCTCCATGGTGGATGCCTTCTTTTTGTTTAAGTCATCAAAAATGTTCAAGTGCCAATATGCGAGTAACCCCCCTTGCTTATCATTCGCGAAGAAATAATGAAATAAATATTTGCTCATTTTTTTAATAGTGGCGTAACATCAGGTCTCAAAAATGATTATTCATATTTCACTTAAGTTTTGTAATGATAATACCAGTTATACCCTTTATTTGTATGCCAAGTGAATGATACATCACTCACTATTTTATTAGAAATTGGCGTTAGGTTGATTTGTCAATATCGATTCCGTATATTTCACTTAATTGCTGAGATTATCATGCGTGTAACAGGTTTTATTGGGAGAATGAAAAAGCACGCCATTATTTGTTTGAAAATTAGCTTCACACTTAGTTTCGATCTTATCCACCCTCGGGGACAATACCTTCGACAGGCCTACCTCACGCCGACCACCAACCTCCCCTTTCAGCCCTTTCGCCCTTTATTTCCTCGCTGGATTTATTATCCTCTTCCTTTCCCTCCGTAGCGACCATTTCTTTTCCTTTCGTCCCCGAACCCGTCCTGCTCCTCACCCTCGGGAGCACCTTTGCCATTTGTCTCATCCACGCGACTCCATCTCAGCCAGCACACTTTCTCTCTCCGTCGCTAAGGCTCCCCACTATGCACCTACACAAGCCACCAGTTTACTCTCAATGGTCCAACTAATTTTGCATCGGATAACCTTAATTAAATATTATTAATTAAGCATTAATTTCAAGAATAAGTAAGCACTGAATTGAAAGTTTCACTTCGTAAAAGATATTAGTATGGGTGGAAAAAGAAACAATATTTTTGAGAAATAATATTAAGAAATATGACGCGTATCAGCGACATATTCCTTAATTAATTCAAGGACAATACTGGTACAGTCATGTTATGTTTTTAATAAAAAATCAGCACGGGAATTTTTTGTTAGAAATGAACTTGCGGTGTTTCTCGAAAACCGTATAAGCGTGATTAGGCTAATGTCATTAAAGAGTATCTTTTCTTATGGATATACAAGGTGCGACGCTTAAATCCGGAGGAACATCCGTTTTCTCGAATGAGTTTAAATATATATATATATATATATATATATATATATATATATATATATGTGTGTGTGTGTGTATATATATATGTGTGCGTGTATCTATGTGGATCGTGGTAGTCCGTTGGACTGCTGGGCAAGGCACTCTGGGCACCTGCAGCTCCACCCAAGCTATGTGATTTTTCGGGTACCAGGTCTTCCTGGGAAACCATAACCGGCACAGGGAAAGGAACTGGCCCCCCTACCCTGATGTGCGAATTTCACCCGCCGTCGGGCTTAGTACTGGGTGAACTCTACCATCTATTACCAAACCGACCTTCGGGTTGATTACTGTGTTTATGTTTTTTTATATATATATAACATGAAGTGGATGTAAGGAAGAATGGAAAGGAAGAGAAAAATGGAAGGAATGGTGGATGTGTAGCATTTAGATTGGCTATGGGATAGTGTGTGAGGGTAGAGGAGAAGAATAGCAAAAGTAAAATGGACAGAAATAAAAAAAACAAATGGTACTACGCATAGTTGAGGAGGAAAGGGGATTTTTGCAAAAAAATCAAAGGAGGAATGAAACAATTAGATCGTTGACGATGGGATGCAGAAGACCGAAATAGATGGAATGACGGCAGGGAAATAAGGAAGGGGAAGGAATGTAATAGACATGTTGGATGGAAAGAAGGGAGGAAGGAAGAAAGTATGTGGAATTGAAGAAGGATTTATTTAAATGTGGGATGCCAGATAACATTATGTTATTCGAGGCTAAGAAATATGTGGGTTTTAAGTATGTGTCCATTCAAAACATCCCCTAGACTATAGACTACCAAGTAGATAACAAAACAGCCAAATAAGTTAAATCCTTAATTAAATTAAATGCATATATTATGAAATTATATCAGTTATACGAAATCCAAAAAAAACAATAATAAATCCCTGAAAATTTTGACATTAATTCCTCAAAGCAGAGCGCCTCTATTAAGTATTTTTTTATTTATTTAAAAGGCAAACGATTCACTAGTCACCGCAGTGAAAATACCCAGCAGGCGCATTTGTTTCCATGAGGAACGCGTCCGTGAGTGCTGATATAAAAATTTAATTACGAAGAGATGAATTAATTTTTCACTCACTACCACATAACATTTGTCAAACGTGCGTATCCAGAATTAGATATTTGACGGATAGTCCTCCAAACGTGACATCTGCGAGGCTCGAAATAGGGATTAAAAATGCATTAAAACTCACCAAAAATAATATAAAATACGTCTGAGCCTATTTGTTTTTAACCATTGAAACACTATGGAGTGGATAAATTTTTTAAAGCTTTTGAGCGGATGAGTTCACATCTCCATGTCCACTCAATTATCCATTGGCCCGAACTCACACGGATCAGAACGAAAGTACAATATTTGGGAAGAGCAAAACACCAAACGTAATAGATTTAAACTCTCTCGGTAAAATAAACGAAGAGAGATCTTTTAGCTTCCTCCGCGTACAAAGAGTGATGGGGATAAATTAAAATCTGATAAAAATCAACTTCGCAGACTTCTATTTATCCCAAATAAGCAGATTCAAAAAGTCCATTATCCTCTTCAAAATCGCCGCGATACCACTCCTAAATGCTCCCTCTCCAAGAAACTCACCATTTATTTCAAAGATGTTTTTAATTCGTTCCCACGGAGCACGGTATATTAGATCAAGTATTTTATTCACGCGTATTTATGTATTTAGGTAGGCACATATTGTTATGACCATACTTTTCCTTTAAGTTTAGATAATGAGTCTGGATGCATTGGCGATATATTAAGTTTATATTATTTATATCAACATAATGCCCCGTAAGCCGCCGTAGGGCTGGTGGCGTGGGGTGTTAGATCACCAGGCATGCATGATGTGAGCCTTATATTGGGTTTGAATAGAAGATTGTTGGGATTTTGAAGAGTATATAACGCAGACTTTGTGGATCTGAGGCCTGTCCTCTTATTGTGTCGGGTACCCGTCAATCGCTCCAGGGTTTATTATACCGCCGAGTTATTGCAGCTCGCAGCGCGTTGGATACATCAACACATTCCGAGTGTTTAGCATATTTGGCAGGAAAAAATATCAAATATATACTCAAAATATAATGTTTCATTCAGCACTTTTTGTCACTTCAGATCAGACTTTGACTCTCAGATCCCCAAGATAATAAAACATACCAGCGCTAGCGAAGTAGTAGTAAATTTCAGTAAATTCACAACTCAGTATCCTACGTTATGAATGCGACGAAAATGACATAGAAAGCGTTTGGTGCTACGTCAAGGACCACCACCACAGCAGCCTATTCGTGTGCTCATGTTAGAGACCTTTAGATTCATTAACTCCCAGACTCATTTATGACATCAACCAAGCAACCTTTAAAGTAGCGTAGCATTCATTTTTCATAACCTTCAATTTACCCTTCATAAACAGCTTACTTTGCCCATGATCATATCTCTATTTAGGGTAATATTTGCATCTCTGTTTCGAAACCCTCCTTTCTGTTTAGTTGATCAAAAATATTGAAGTGGTAACACGCATGTCACGTGTTTTATCTCCCTTGCTTAGGTAAATAGTGTATGCAAGTCATTCGTCAGAAAATCAGCGTCATATTATTATACATATCGATTATTTATGTACCACTAAAATTTTGCAATGATAATACGCGTTGCACTCTCACTAGCATCTGAAGATTGGGTGATTGGGATTTTCCTTGAAAGAAAGCATTGATAAAAGAAGTAGATAGATTTTAGAGAAAATCCGTCAGATTCGTCAAAAATATTACAGTAAGAAGATATCGTAAGTGTGACAGACCTTTAAGAGGAATTAGATGAGGTAACGTTTAAATTGTGAAGAGGGCCAGCGAGACTTATACTTTAACGCACGAGTTTAACTAAAACGCTAAGGAAATTATTTTTTATAATTATTGGGTAGGGTAGGTTAGACCACTAAGATAAAATAAGGGATTTAGAACCCAGAAAAGATTGACATAAAAATTTTTCTTTCCTAGAGCTATCAGGAATCATAATTGTGAGAAATTAAAGTCAAAATAAAAAAAGTAAATATATTCGATTTACAAGCTAGGACAAGATTAAACGCTACGTAGACATCTTGTGAATTCATAGGTGCATGTGCTTTTGCACGATATTTTACTTGCTATTATATGTATTTGCATGGGTGTAAGATAAAAAGGGGTTTTGTATGAATACATACGTCTGTGTGGGTGTGAATCGGCATTCTTTTGTTTGTTTTCCATGTGATTTTACTCTGTTTTACGGGTGGTGACCTTACACCCTCCGCCGCACACCCTTGCGGTGGCTTGTGGGGTATTGTGTGGTTTTAGATGATGATTAAAGAAAGTTGCTCATCTGTTTGAAAATTAGCGTTAGATTTGTTTTCAATATTGTTCCCATGTATTTCACCAACATATTTCATCTTATACTTTCTATTCCGTAATCATAAATATCATATTATTCCATTGTAATTAGAATTAAATACCTTTTACCTCTCCATTATATTTTTTTAATGATTCAACACTAAAAAAGGCGTTTTTATTCCATTAATTTTCGTAGTAAATACACATTCCATTTCATTTTCATATATTCCATTTCCTTAAAATATTCTATTCCATAATTTTTTATACTAAATGCATTTTAATTAGTCCATTAAATTCTATTCCGTTCGATAAGTCCGTTCCATTATCTTCCATGATCCCATTCCATTTTGTAATGGTTCTTCTATAAAATCGATTTGAATTATCCCATTCTATTAAGTACTTTCAGTCCTGTTCCATCCATTACCGCCCTATTCCGTAATTCTGTTCCATTCCGTGCAAATCCTTTCCATTCCTATTTTATTCCACTCTTCCCTTTCACCTATTGTCGTTCTGCCCCCCACTTCGTCCAACATCCCTGTTCCGCCCCTCACCCGCATTTCACCCTTCCTCTCCTCCTCCCCAAGAGCATTCCAATAAATACACTGTTTGCTGCCCCCCCCCCCCTTCCAATTTAAACCACACGGTGACCTTGAGTGGTGCGGGGATAGGAATTTGGTGAGGCGATCCCCTCAATTTCGAATCCAAACTCCTACCGGCAAATTGTATGCCCCCCTTGACCCTCCGTTTGCTGGGATGGAATTTCCCGCCCCCCAAAACGGCACCCGGTTTTGCCTTGATTTTTTTTTCTCCTCTATTTCGGTCCCCAGGACTTCAAATTAGCGGTATTCCAAGGTCGAGGTTTTCGCTCCCTGCACCTCACGCGGTCGAGGGCTGATGTTTGTCGGGGAAGAAGAGGGATGGATGGAGTTGGGGAGGGGGAGTAAAAGCAGATTGGGAAGGAAGGGGAGACATGCTTAACTAACCGCCCGGGGCGCCATCCCGTTACGGCCGCTAAAACGTCGCCGCGATGAATCAGAAAACAGGGTATTATTATGGCAAGGTTTCCACCGGAGACAAAGTCACAATCATGTAGGGTATCACTCTCGAGCATGGATCATAGCCGGCTCCCTCTCCCTCTTTTCCTGTCACCAACCAATCTCTTCCTTCATTTACAGTTCTGACTTTTTTCATCCCTTGATTCTCATCCCTTTGACTCCATCTCCGCTCTTGTGCTACGTGTATGCTTCCAGGGTTACCTTCAATCATGGTTCTCGGTAAAATATTGTGCCTCGGGTTGCGTTCAATTAGCTTTTTCTTCTTCTTGTCTGCGTCTTCTTTACCTTCTATCCCATTCCACACTCGGAAGTATGTTTCAAAAGTCACTTCGTCTACACAATATATTAGCATCCTTCTTCTGCAGCACAAAATCTTAATATTATTTCTCCACAAAATCTACCACGTCAAAGAGTCTAAATTTCACAACCTTATGTAACAGGCTAGACGGTAATATGCAGTTTAGTAAGTTTATATGAGGTTCCTTGAATATTATCCAGATATAGAGCACATGTGTAGTTATTTGCAGGTAGCTCGTAGTTTTAATGCTTAAAATTTAATCTGAAGACCTATGGTTAAATGACTTCATATTTTCTTCATCAGTGTCATCAGCGTGATAACGTTTTCATAAAGGAATATGCAGTACTAACCACAGTACTCATCGAGATTATTTTATATTTTTGCAGTCATAAACAGAATGATATGCGAGCGTAAAAATGAAATGTAAATAGGATATCGTACGGTTGGATTGTATTTTAACTAGTCGGTTTAGTGACGTAGGTAGAAAATTATTACCCATAAAAATACCTCTTTTATATCGTGGGTATGGGATATGAAAAAGCTCTTCCATTCAGAACATCTAAATATCTCATTTGAGGTGGTTTCCAAAGGAGGTTTTACGCTTCCTTAGGGAAGAAAGCCACAGAACTCTGACAGACAGGACGGGACAAATTACAATCTAGTTGCTGTCGTGGTAGTTATCTGGGGAAGCGACTGACAACAGAGGTTATTTGGGCCGGAAGGGATAGGTGGGTGAATCGGTAAGGGTAGGATATTCAGGGAACGAAGAAAGGTCGGGGCTAGTATTAGCCTACTCTCAACACTAATCGCCAAGGGGTCACAAGGTTTTACGTCCCATTCGACGGACAGCGTGCTTCACTTTAAGTGCTCTCCACATAGCACCCCAAGTAGGGATCGGGGTGCCACTGAAAAATGCCAGCACCAGCGGGATTCGAATCAGGGCCCTCGATGAGGGATGCCAGTACTTTAGCCACCAAAACACCTCAATACCCCTCCAATCAATTCATGCTCTGTCTCATCCAAGAGATCATCCGTTTACAGAGAAGGCCGTTTAGAGAGAGACATGCACGTAAATCAAAGAAAACGTACAAATAATGAATTCATTCATGGGAAACATGAGTTTCTGATTTCATCAAAATATATTACAAGTAATTGCCGTAAATTTGCCTTCATACTTCTATATCTACAACGAAGTAAATACCTCGCTATCCACCAGAAAGGTGTGTGGAAGAGGATGTATCAGTTGGGATGGGTAGGTCATAAGGGAGAGGAAGGGCGTTGAAAGGGTTAGGAAAAGGGGAAAAACAATGCTAAAAATTCCATATATATATATATATATATATATATATATATATATATATATATATATATATATATATATATATGTATGTATGTATATATATATATATATATGTATATATATATGTATATATATAAAAATGTATATATATATGTTTATACATAAATATATATATATATATATATATATATATATTTATATATATATACATACAGGTATATACATAAATGTATATACCTGTCGGTATATACATTTATGTATATATTTTTTTTATAACAGAAAACTCACTTCCAAAAAAGTGTTATTTTCAATGCAAAAATTTCAGAGTGTAAAATTCATTCGCCTTGACCGGGATTCGAACCCGGAATCCTCGATGCCCGGCCAAGTTTTTTAGCCAGTTAAGCTATCGAGGAGTCCTCCGTGAAATTTTGGAGGCTTGTAAAGGGACAAGATGTTATGACGAAATACCGTACATACAGTGTCACAGGCATACGTAGCCGTGGGCGACGCGCCACAGTCCACGAGGTTAAAGCCAACTTTAAACACTTAGGCAGCTTTTACCTTGGACAAATTCCAAGAAATTGCGGGAGATACCGCAACAGTAACAATTTCATAGAGTTAGGCGAATGATTTTGAGACTCAGAAATTGTTTCATTGAAATGCATATTAGCAGATGACTCCGTTAAAAGTTACTGTTGCGGTATCTCCCGCAGTTTCTTAGAAGTGTTATTTTTACTGCCTGTAGAAGTTTTCGCGTATGCTAAAAAGGAGAGAATAAAAATGAATCACAATCCTTTTTATGATAGGCCACCATTATATCAAGATAGGCCACTTACACTTATTAACAGCTTTATAATCCACCGTATACCTCAGAGATGGAAAGATTAATCTCATGCTACTTTTCTGTCGTCATCTCAACATTGAAATTTTGTCATCATTCAGTCACTTCTTTTCGGCCGCCTCTTGAGGTATTTTTATTGGAAATCTGATCATTCAAACATTTTCATCTACTTCTCCATTTATAAAGTTAGCGGTAATAAGGTTTATACAAGCGATTCTACTTCCTTAGGTAATCGTTCCCCGTTTGATCTTAAAAAATCCATTTTTTATAATTGAATATCCCTTCCCTTTCCCATTCCAAAATGTAACATGGTTCGTTCGAACGGTGAACTATCGTTCCCTCAGAGTAACGTAAATAGTCACGGGAGTTTTCTTTACGCGAGCGTCAAGCAATGCTGCCCTCGTCCATATTCTTTTTCCGATGGGAAATTCCTATGCAAATATTATATTATTAGGCAGTGACTCTTAAAGCGACTTCACTTACTGCTGGATCTTGGCGAAGAACTTTCAATTTTTTTATATTTTCCTATCATTCCATCCTACTACAGAATTATCTTTCAGTATTTTAGTCCAATTTCTTCAAAAAGTACTTTTTATCCCAAATCCTCGTGCTTAAAAATAAGTTAAAAAAACCTTAAACTATTAATTTGCATTCACTTAACCTAGATAAAAATATGTAAGACTTACCTGTAAATCATAAAATTTCCAAGTTCTTTTATGAGAAGTCATTCAATGGTAAATGCGCTATTGCTCAATTAAAAATAATTTACTCCTTACAACTGCCATTTTAAAGATATCAAAGGTTTTGAGCGGTTCATTACAACAATTATATTCAAATTATTATGTGCTTCATCTAGTTGAGCCAATTTTGTTATCCTTCTTCAGTACTTTGTACTTTATACCTGTCATCATATCATCTAATACGCCCGTTACCTTCTTTCTCCTACTCGGTTTTTATTTTTTTGCTAGAGAGCTTCCTGCAAGCATTTTTACTTCTAATATTTTTCCTTCCAACATTCTTACTTAGAACTTTATTCCTTTTTACACCTTCTTTTTAATATTCTTTCTTCTCGTATTCTCTCCCCAAAAACTCATATCTCTAGCACTCTCAACATTCTTCTTTCTAACAGTCTACCTTTCTACATACTTCCTTCTACTTTCGGGATACAGGTCCTCGGAGTAAATAATAAGTTAAAAAATCAAACTTAAGTGAACTGTAAATTTTGCTCAAAAATATAGAAAAGCAAGGAAGGGATTCACAATATCCACTATTTACCTTTGACCAATTAAAAAAAATCACATCGTAAAACTATTTCGCCATAACCGGCACACAAATGCAAATTATAACGCAAACATATGCGAATGATTTTTACATTGAAATTCCTCACATTTCGGTGCACACGAGCGGATGGAAATCTTGGGAAGTGATTTATGGTCGAGGAATATTTTACAGATACTTGAATATTTAAAAATAAATCTAGTTTTAGGGACCTGCAATATGTTTTGACCAGAACCAAAAGTTCATTTAGCATTAATTTTACCCTCATTCAGTGAACTGCGACACAACTTCAAATAATATTGCCTTAATCACACTCTGAATGTTACGTGCAATATTTTGACATTTAAACATCTCATTTATCAACCGATATCTCTTTTGTGCACTTTTTCTACCACCTTAGGATTTTACATGGAATATTCCTCTCTTCTCCCACCGTGTCTGATTCTTTAATATAATTTTTACAAATAATAATTTTTGTAAATAATAATAAGTATTTAAACAAATACTTTAAATTAAATTCTTTCCGACTAAAACAATTTTTACAAATAGTAATTCAACTTTAAATTAAAGTCTGGCCAACTACATCGATTCGAACTCAGTCGTAAAGATGTGAATAATGGTTAGGCACTGACCAAATTAATTGCCGTGGGGTATTTCGTTTCACAGACCGAGACCCGAGGGAGTATGTTGTGAACTGGTGCATCATTGTGGCGGACTATATTAAGCTGGTCTTCAATCGCGCCAATTCCGCTCAGTCCTTTGCCAACTGGCATCGAGAATTTTGGCTGAAAAATTCGTTACTATTGGCCATGGATTCTCTAACGTTGAAATTTTCCGAGAGTTCCTCTAGCCATAGACAGCTTGCAGTATTATTATTCAGAAATTTTCCCACTTTCTCCTTCCTTCGGAGTTTTCTTCCTAATATATGGTATATACGAGTTGCGAGTTAGATCCAGCTTCTCCTCGCACTTTGCCCTTTTTATTCCTTAATCTTCATCTTTACTTTCCTTCCAGCGTTCCAATTATTTCCTAACCCTTCCCTCCAGCTATTTCCCCTCTCTCACTTTCCTTGGCCTATATCTTTTTATGCGCCCTCCCTCCATATCGCTTCATCTGCACTTCCCTTCCCATTTCACCACTCCCACATCTCTTCCCTTTTAACCGCAGACGTAACTTTCTCCTATGTATTCTCTCCCCTTCCCTCCCTTTGCAACCATTTTTCCCCCACCCCCTTGCGATTTCTTCACTCCCTCCCATTGGCATGTATGAGTTCCAGTAACCCACCAACAATTCCTCCCCCATCCGCGCGAAATTTCATATCCCTCGCAGACACATTCATGCATATAATACGTGTGTATGTGTCTGTGTTAGTTTCTTTATCTTTTTTTATACATCTCTATCACGCGCACGCAACCCTCGCTCGTCTGGAGAAAACTTATATGTTTTCCCACCCCTCTGTAGCGTCTATCGAGTTTTTCTTTTCATTACATTTTCTTTCATCATTTCCTCCGTCCCGAGACGACGGACGGAATGCGCAAGCGACAACGGTCTCAATTCCGCCAGCGTAATATCGTCGATCTTCCCGTCCCGGTGGGAGAATCTCGTGCGGCGGCTTGCTTGCAGCGCTCAGTCTCCCGTTCCGTTACCCTCGACGTGTAACCACTCCGTCCTCAGCGATGATCGCGCGCTTCGGATCCCAGGGGGAGCGATCACGGAGCAAGTAATCTACATCTTGTTCCGCAAGCTGCCGCGAGGGTGGGTGGTTGGTGGGGGGGGATTTGGATCAAGAGTGGACAGAGTAATTGGTGATTAATGGCATTCTTTATAATATCGTTTTCCGAGAGTCTAGATTGTCCTTTTTGAAGTTTTTTTTTATTTTTTGGGATAGCAAGTTATAGGTAGGAAAAAAAGCTTCCCTGAGTTTAATTCAACAGAGGTTAACTTTCCTAAATATTTCTAATTTTCTCCTCGTCTTTGTGCCAACGTAAAGATGTGATCAAATTATTACTTTTGTGCCAACGTTAAGTACCGTATGAATTTGATTTATCTTTGCCAATAGTCAAGTACTTAGTCTATCCTCGCATAACTTATAATCAAACGAAATTGTCCCTACACTCCTAATCCAAAAAGCAAAATTTAAAACTTTACTCCAACAAACTCTATATTATATGTATAATAGGGATATTCATTCAAATGCTTCAGTTTAAGCAAGCTTATGTGCTCATTCAAGCTATTTTACTAGATAAAATGCTGGTTTCCGACGGTTCCCTAACAACGTTTACACATACTTCTCAGCATTGCAAGAGCTTACTCTTTCTTAGCCCTGTATTTTTTTCTAAATTCATTGCATCGTTACTTATTTCAAACTTCTTATAGTCAAAGAAACCTACTGAATTCATTCCTCCACTCCCCCGCTAACCCCGTATTACCTTTTGTCACCCCCTTCAACTAGCCGCTACCTTTCCATATTTCCTATATCCACCTTCTCTGTCTTTTTCGGATTTAACCCAGTAACTTACCCTCTTCGCCGAAGCTATTAAAAACCTAGGCTTTTGTTGTTGTCTCTGTCCTACTTATTTCATACATTCTCTCCCTCCGACTCATAACTCAAGAGCCTCCAATCTACGCTCATTCCCTTGCCTCAAAGACCAGGTCCCGGGCTTCATAATGAAGTCTTTAATAGTCTTTTCTTTGCATTTTACTCATAGAACTCATATTACGTCCTCTTGACTCTTGTGTGTGTGTGTATATATATATATATATATATATATATATATATATATATATATATATATATATATATATATATGTATATATATAATATATTTATTTACACCCACGTGTATAAATAATTATGCATATAAATATTTATTTATTGTTGTTAAGTTAACTTTTTACTTGAAAACATGTTGTTCTATCTACCCCCCACAAGCTATCCTACGTGATATTCGGTGAGTGTAAATATAATAATCACGCAAGCTGTATTACTGCCGCATATGCCAACCATGGTTATCCAGTAAATCAATGACACTCCCATTTATTCGTAAGATTGATTTGCGAAATGGGTACGTTTTCACTGTATTCTGATCAATTTCGATATTTTATCCTTTTGCGCAAGTTTGCACTAGACACGCGCTCAAGTTGAGATCCAACCAACGCAAAAATGTTTATAACTTTTC
The DNA here is from genome assembly GCF_022747635.1 of Hetaerina americana. Classification (NCBI taxonomy): domain Eukaryota; kingdom Metazoa; phylum Arthropoda; class Insecta; order Odonata; family Calopterygidae; genus Hetaerina; species Hetaerina americana. The sequence goes on along the minus strand of NW_027286181.1, from coordinate 21,377,668 downwards.
TATTTCACTTCCTCTTCCTCATTCTTTTGATTGATGCCAGTTTTCTCAATGATGTCGAGTAGATGGGTAGTTCTGTTGTCAAATAAATGAACCCACTGAACGAGCGAATGTTTTCCAGGAGTCTCTCAAGTGTGAGGACTTCGTCAGCTCGAGATTGTAACGCTATCGTAGGCAATTTTCACGCAGTCACCATTGAATCTTGGTCCCTAACGACCTCCTACCAACTGTGAGAACTTCCTTCTTTGCTCTAAGTTATTTCCTACTTCATTTCTTTGTAACTTCTGCTCGACATCATCCCGTCTAAAAAGCCTCCTTCCCTTCTTCTTCTACCCCGCTGACCAAACTTTGTCCCGATCTATCTTGGATTTCAACAGGTCACTGCCTTTCGGTATCTACTCCGTCCATTTTCCCTGCATTTTTTCGGATTTCCTCTAACAACTTTCTCTCTTCGCCCATTACATTTAAAGCGTAAACGATTCTCTTCCCCAATATGATATATACTCTATTCGTTCTTCCTCCTACTCAGATCTCAAAATCCGCCAATCTATGTATGTTTGTTCTCTTGCCTGAAATACCAAGTACTAGTACATTTCCTGAAAGTTTCGTGGTATTTTACGACCATCCATTCTTTAATTATTAAGCGGCAACTCATTTAAGAGTAGCAAGTATTTATTAAAGTACATTTTTCTCAGATAAAGGTTACCGTTTGATAACCCTACACAAATCTGGTGTAAGTACTTTTCGAAAACCACAAAAAAAACATTCTCTGGGAATCTCCACCCTCGAATCAGTCTTAAATATGACCCTCTTGGCGATGCTGGAAATCCCCATTTAGCATATACAGCCTGTATTACGGTGTTATATAAAATAAATATCTGTGAACCATTGCTAGGTTAAACGAGGCCTGTATAAGCTTAAATTCGTCCATGAACGCTAAGATTGTTTTTGTAAGTGACAAAGAATAAGAACCATTTTTAATCATGAAAGAAGACGACCAGAAATAGATTTGCTGAAGGAATATCTTATATTCATTTAATATAATAGGACATTCACCATCCTAAAAGCCTTCAGAACTTAAAATTTTCTTCTCTCCTATAAGTAATGAGTGTAGTTGTAATGCAAGTAGAGTAATGGTAATGAAAAATTCGAGGTAAAAAATGTGGACGTAAGCTTGCAAAAAAATATATTTCTAGTTTAAAAATGTACATTGGCACTTAATTATCACCTGAAATTTGAACGATGTCATGGACTAGGGTATGCATTTGAGTAGAGTTTAGACATATTCAACAGAAGGGAATATTGACATTTAAAAATGGCAATCTGAAGATTGGGACGATATTATTGTCTAAAAGCATGGTAGATTTGAATAGGGGTATTTATTGATTGGTTACCAAAAGATATATGGATTGAGGAAATTTTTTTTTTCAAAAAGGGTTAAGATATCAAGGAGGAATCATGAATATCCCTCATTAATTAAAAATGTCGTTTTTCCTCGAACCTTTAGAGATCATAATAGACATGACATCAATCGCGTAGGGGATAATTAGAATTGGTAGTGCATATATTTTTCGATACTATACACGTTTCTTCCTGCGTATTATTCTTTTTATTAAATAGACCCATCTTTTTAACAGTTCTACAGCATGATTTGAACTTACGTATCCTGTTATTAAACATTGTTCAAGTAAGTACTTTCTTTCGCGTGATTAACGTTTTTCTAAGGTATGAACAAAGTAATATTTGTGCAGAGGTAACATGATATGGTTCTGCATGTGGTTTTATTCTAGCTTACGGATGGTTACCTTACCCCCCCCCCCATATATACCCTTGTGGCGGCTTGCGGGATATTGTATAGATGTTTATCATTAGAAAATTAGTGAATAGATTAAGGCAAAAAAATATTGGGAAATCTGAAATACTTTGAAATAGACATGTGCGACGAGAGTACTGACCTCCACATATTTTTTTTATGTGGAGATTAGTTTAAAAACAATACTAAATATCAGTTATTAAACAAAATACAATAAATATACGAAAAACTTCAAAGCTGCTATGACTTTGAGCAGGAAAAATAAACCCAACTACAGTTATCCAACCGAAGGTTGGTTTAATAGGTGAGGGTAGAGCTCACTCAATGGCAAGCCGTGAAATTCACCGCAGGAATCAAACCCGGGTCAGTAGTTCAACGCACCACCCCTGGACTACCACAGTCCTTATAAAAATAATTATTCCATAATTCGGTTCACATTTACAATCCAGTATTATGGTTCCTGAAAGATGTATGTTAAGGGAGAAGAGTATTAAGAGCATGTACACTAAGTAAATATGAAAAGAAAAGATTAGTATATACTTTAACACGTAGAGTAGTTCTTTATGAATGTGAGACCTGGTTTTTGAGGCTAAAGGACGAGCCAAGACTGAGGATTTTAAGACTTGATCGTAGCGAAGAATGAAGAAAAGAAGTCGGACAAAGAGGAAGACGAACCATAAAGTTTAAATAGGGTTGGCAAAGAGAAGAAGTAGCTAGATGAGAAATTTGGAAAAGGCAGAGAAGGTGAATGGAGGACATATTGAAAGAGAAGGGATGTTGAAGACCTGTGATTGAATGGAGAATGTTGGGTAACCTTGGATTAGGGAGGCAGCGAGTTAGTAATTTCAGGCAGCACGAAGGCAGGTAAAATTTACGAAGAAATGAAAAAAGAAACAAGAAGTTTTCACCATACTCAGAAGTAAATGAGGAGGCTTTTGATAAAGCATGTGGAGATTACCAGTTCCAAATAAATAAGGAAGGAATAAAATTTTGTCCACACATACGTAGATGAGAGCATTTAGGAACCTTTCAAAACCTACCTAATTAGATAGAATTCTTTGAATGGATGAATTGTGTTCATTAAGCCTATTCATTGTAATGCCCCCCGTTGGAATTTTACGGTATTTCAGTTAGTAACGAAATATAGGTATTTATGATGTTCTGAATGCGAGATAATTGGAGAAACATGAATCAGAATAGTTCTTTGATGACCTTAAGAGGCCACAAAGTTAAAAGTACATATACTAAGAAGTACTTCACTCAGATTTGTATGGACTCACAAGCACTGGTGTTCAAACCCTGATGTGAAATATATATGGAGTGGATCTTTAGTGTATATATTCTCTTTCCATTTGGCCGAGAGAAGTTTTTGTCTCTCTAGTAACTTATCTCATTCCAGCTGATTATCTATCCGTCCCACCATTCTCAATATTACCCACCTACTTAATTCTCGCCCCTTCTTTCTAATACCCAATTTCCTCTTCCTTTTAGCTGTTCTTGCTCTATCGAGTTGCATTTCCGAAACTTCCCCCATTCTCAAATCTACTCTCTTTTACCATCTTCCTCCTCTTCCGTGCGTTAATTCCCCGATATATAAGGGAAGAAACCAACGCGAACACTGCGGTCCATATTCTCCATTTCCACCACGAAGCCTCTTTTCCTCCAACATCCTCTCTCCCCCTCAAACACAGTCTCTCTCTTTTATCTCTTCTTTTCTCCCGCGCAGGCCTCCCAATGTTGTTTCCTCTCCAAAGCACTTTCTTCCTCCCCTCGTTCGCCTCCTCCACCGCCTCTTCCTTTCCCTTAATCCTCTTCTTCCTTCCCCTTCTCACAGACGCGCCCTCCCCTCACTAATTCCCATACTCCCTCGCCTCCCTTTCCTCCTCCTTTATCTCCGCCGATTCCTCCCTCTTTCACCCACTCACCCTCCGACCTAACAACCACCAACGGTTCCCTTCTGGCCCGCCCGACTCAATTTCTTCACAAGTAACATGTCTGCTTCTTCCTCGGTGTGCCTGCTACTACTACCTCCTTTCTCTTCTTATCTTGTGAAACACTTCCGCCGGTTCCATTTCTCCCACCCGTCCCACCCCTATCATCCCCCTTCTCTGACCCTTATCATCCACCATGCCAAATGGGCAAGTATATATGTGTATATATCGTATATATATACAGGGCGCAGCAACATAACTACCTTTTTTGAAAGCATTTTGCGTATATACACACACATATACACTAGTACTACTTGTATGTGAGCATATATTTATTAATATATATTATATATAATGTATATAATATAAATATATATTATAATTGGACAGTAACAAACAATATAGAAACACAAAAAGATCACTCACACGTTCTTTCTTGATCATTTCGACGGATTTCTGCTCCGTCTTCATCGGAAGAAATAGAAGTTCTATATTGTTTGTTGCTGCCCAATTTATAATGCAACACTTCCGTGTTACGTCGACGAAATCATCTATATATATATATATATATATATATATATATATATATATATATATAATTATTATTATTATTGTTATTAAAAATACACGTGTGCTGATAGACAGTGTCAGGTGGCACACATGTCCCAAATAATCACAAAAGATAATAGATAAAATCAGACTTCAAAACACAAATCTCTTTAACAAAACAAGCGAATCCCCATCTCATTTACACCCATCAATCAGCAAGATAAAAAGATACATTTTAAAAATTAAGCTTTTTTTTTAAGGTAATCTACCGGTTAAGTTAGGTTTTTTGGATGGACATAATTACTAATTTAATAATTTGTGACCCCTAGCAAAGCACAACATCCTACTTTACATCAGGTCCCTCTTCAGCTCTGAGTACTTTCTTCCTCCCTTCATCCCGTCCAACATCCCTATCCTGTTCCTTCCCTTTCCTCTTTTGCCCAACATTCTACCCTCTATCATAGTCTTCAGCATCCCGCTGCCGGTCAATACCCCCTTCAGCCACTTTTCCTGCCTCCATTGGATTGCTCCCAACAAACCCCTCTCTTCGCCCACCATACCAAGTACTTCATTTGTTTTCTTCTCTGTCCATTTTACCTTCTCCATTCTTCTCCACACCCACATTTCAAAAGCCTCCAATCTACGTCTATCCTCCTGCTTCAATGACCACGTTTCCGCGCCGTACATAGCTACGCTCCATATCAAAGTTTTTACGAGTCTTTTCTTAACATCCTTACTCAAAGTCCCTGTCATCAACTCCATCCTCCTTGTGAAAGCCTCTTTGCCTAGCGCAATTCTTCTCCTTACGTCCCTACTACTTTGACCGTGTTAGTCCAAAACACTACCGAGATACGTAAACTGTTCTACCTGCTGTAGTTTTTGCCCTCCTATTTTAATGTAAAGCTTGGCCTGTTTCTTTCTAGAAAATCGCATAACCTTTGTGTTATTAATATTGATTCTCATCCCATACCTGTCGCACTGAATTTCCAATTCACTCAGAAATGCTTGCAGCCCCTTGGCTGACTGACAAACTAAAGCTTGGTCATCAGCAAACCTAACTGATTTTACGAATTCCCCGCCCACTTTCATTCCTACCTCCAGTTCTTCCCATGCCTCTTTAATCATTTCCTCTGCATACAGGTTGAACAGCAACGGTGATAATGAGCAGCCCTGCCTTACACCCCTTCCTAACACTGCCCATCCTGACTCCCCGTTCCCCACTCGCACCTGAGCAGTCTGAGACATGTACAGGTTGCGGATTAGCCTCCTTTCCCTCCAATCTATTCCTATTATCTGCAATATACTCATTAATTTTTCCCAATTCACTCTATCAAACGCTTTTTCGAAATCTACGAAACAGGCAAATACCTCCTGGTTGTGTTCTATATTCCTCTCGATAAATAATCTCATTACTGCAATGGCATCACGCGTACCTCTCCCCTTCCTAAACCCAAACTGATGATCCCCTAAGTAATCTTTTTCCCTACTCTCTATCCTTTTGTTTATGATCCTGACAACAACTTTAGCTGCGTGGTATATCAAACTAATTGTCTATTGTCCTCACATGACGTGGCCTTTACCTTTTTCGGAATAGGAACTAAAACTGTTCTCACAAAGTCTTCCGGCCAGATTCCCTCCTCATAAATACTACGGATCAGCCCATATAGCCTCTTCCTCCCACCTTTTCCTAAGCATTTTAAAAGTTCCACGGAAATGTTATCTACCCCCACGGCCTTATTTAGTTTCATCTCCCTTAATGCCCTTTCTATCTCATTGTCTAGTTTGCCTGGACCTAAGCTGTCTTCCTCTACGTCATTTTCTTTTTCAATGTCTAAGTTTGTTGGTCTGAGTTCTTTACTATACAGTTCCTCTATATACTCCTTCCATCTCTCTTGGATCTTTCCTGCGTCAACTATTACCTTACCCGCCTTATCTCTAACTGTTAGCATAGCTCTGCCTTTCTTACTTCCCGATAACGATTTAACTTTGCTGTACAGCGCACCGATTTCACCCTTCCTCTGCAAACTTTCCATATCCTCGCACTGCGTCTTCCACCATGCTTCTTTTGCTTTATTCGTTGCCCGCATCAATTTATTGTTCAATTCTTTGTACTTCATTTTGCCTAATTCTCTATTTATATTCTTCCATTTTCGCCGCTCATCCATCTTTATAATCAGCTCATCCGTGATCCATGGTTTCCTAGTCCTTTTAGCGTTAACGGTTCCAATAGTGTCTTTTGCGGCTTTAGACAACCCTTTCTTGAAACTTGCCCAATTTTCTTCGATAGTACTTAGCCCTTTACCATCCTCCATGATTTTATCTACCGCCTGTTTGTATTCCTTCCTTTTCAACCCATTTAATGCTTCTACATTCCATTTTCTAACTCGCCGCCCCTGCCTTATCTTTTTGAAACGTACGCTACATTTCATAACAACTAAATTGTGGTCTGAGTCCGCATCCGCTCCCGGGAAGCTGTGGGAATTTATCACACTGTTCCTAAACCTGTATCTAAGCAGGATATAATCTAGCTGATATCCTCCTGAGTCACCTGGCATTTTCCATGTATACCTGCGTCTTTTGTGGTGTCTAAACCAAGTGTTGGTGATGACTAACCCCTGTCTCCTGCAGAACTCAACTGCTTTCTCCCCGCGGTCATTCCTCGTGCCTAAACCGTAGTCCCCCACCTCATCACCATCTCTTCCTTCGCCTACCATCGCATTCCAATCCCCCATCACTATCCCCCATGTTTCCCTGCCGGAACTCACGCGATTATGTCCTCTAACTGATCGTATATACTGTCGACGTCTTCCTCCTTATGGTTGCTCGGTAGCATGTATACCTGAATAATAACTAAGTTCGTCGGTTCTGCTTTTATCTCCACTAGTAGTATTCTATCCGTTACCTGATCTATGTTGACTACGCTTCTTCCTACCTCTTCATTTAATACTATGGCAACCCCTCGTTGGCTCTCGTCCCCACCGCTGTATATTATTCTATACTTATCACTCCAGTAATCCCCGCTATCTTTCCATCTCACCTCGCATAGACCTAAAATATCTATATTTCCCCTTTCCATCTCTCGCTTAACATTCTCCAATTTCCCTGTCCTCATCATTGTCCTAACATTCCACGTTCCTATTCTAACTAATTTGGTCTTCTTCTGCTGCGTCTTCTGTCCTGCTGCTGCTGGTTTTCCCTTGCAAGGGTTTCGTGGGATGACGACCGCGGAAGCCTTGCCTCCCCCACTGCCGGGCACGACACACGGCCGATTGGGCCGAGCCCCGTGGTTGCCAGGACTCAAAATATCTCTATTGTCCATCATATTTTTCTAGGGAATGATAATTGAGGTGGTTTCCCGTTGCCTTCCTCAATAGTGTTTTTAACGTGACACCATCACTTACTGGCCGCCCCACTGGGGTCAGACGCCATTGCAGCCGCCTCACTGAGGAACAGACGCTGCGTGGACTACCTTTCGTCTGGCTCCTAACCTTCGACCTATCTGGCATGGGTGACCCTACCAGGAGCAATTTTTATTACTCCCGCCAGCACAGCTCTAGGGGTCATCGGAACGCACAAGCCCTTCCACCACGTCAAGGTTGTAGTCCGGGGAGGGAAAAATTAAGCTATTACATTTAATACAATACACTACACATCAATCAAATTATTGCATATATTCCTAACATCTTTTCTTAGAAGTATACACTCTGTTAGGAATAGGGCTAGAATATTTTTGCAGGTAAGGTGTTCCACTCAACAATTGTTTTATTAAGTAAAGAAATTTTTTTTATCTGTTCTATGTGCCCGGATTTAACCTTAAATTTATGATAATTTCTCCCTATAAAATTTGGGTTCCCCGCTTCTTTCCTAATATCTGCCCTTCTAACATCTGCCCTTCCTAACATCCCCCTTCAAAATGCGGAACAATCCACAAAGTCTGTTTACTTTCCTTCAGGTCTGTAGAGGTCCCCATCCCAGGGTTTCTAGCATGTAAGACATACTCTCCATCCTCCTATGCTTCCCCAGTACATATCGGGCAGCCTTTCTTGCACCTTTTCCATTTTTTGATATGACCTTCTTCATGAGGGTCCCATACAAGAGAAGCGTACTCTAAAATTGGTCTTACTTGGGTCTGATACGCCTTCTCCTTGGTTGCTTTAACGCTCCCTTTGAGGTTTCTCATCACCCAATGAAGAGTTTTGATGATTATAGATTTATTAAAGATGTACTCCACATTTAGCCCCCACCCTAAGTCCTTAGTTAAATATACACCTAAGTATTTGCAAGTATCACTTCTAGGAATGACATTTTCTGAGAATTTATATTCCCTATTGTTTCCATTTATCTTGTTACTAAAAGTGATGTATTTGCATTTGCTAACAATAATATCCATCCCATTTTTTGTCACCAAATCCGCCATTTTATTAATGTCCCTTTGAAGTATGTCACGGTCTCTGCCATTTTCGACTTTCCTGTAGATAATACAGTCGTCTGCAAAAAGTCTTATCTGAGAATTAATATTTACTGGGAGATCATTTATATAGATTAAAATCAAGAGCGGGCCAAGTACGCTTCCCTGTGGGACTCCCGATGTTACCCTTGTTTTTTTCAGAATACACTTCTCTTAATTTGACCCTTTGTGTTCGACATTCCATGAAATTTTTGGCCCAAGAGATTACTCTTCCATCTGTGTGTAGTGGCAATTGGCCCATCTGAAGCACTAAGCGATCGTGGTCAACTTTGTCAAAGGCTTTTGACGGGTCGACTATTATAGCATCCACTTCTATTCCCGTAGCCATAGAGTCGAACGTTTCTTGGCAGAACCCTAATAGCTGAGTTTCACAAGAGTGCCCTTTTCTAAAACCGTATTGGCGACTATACAACCAATTCTCACTCTCCCACAAATCCCAGAGATAATCAGCCATTATCTTTTGTAATAGCTTGCATACAACTGATGTCAAGCTTACCGGTCTATAATTATCAACTAGTGAACTAGTGCCTTATCTCCTCCTTTGAAAATTGTCGTAACATATGCCTACTTCCAAGCATTTGGCAGGGCATTATTGTGTGTGTGTGTGTATATATATATATATATATATATATATATATATATATATGTATAAAACACTTTTTGAAAGTCTCACGGACGTGAATAATAATGTATAACACTTAGCATTAGTGGACACAGACCAAAACACACAGAAAAACAAAATAGAGACTCACTATTTTTTGAATTTTCGGTGGTCGTGACCACCTTTATCAAGGAGGAGAGGGACAGAACTGACTGTTTCTGTGAGTTTTGGTCTGTGTCCACTAGTGCTAAGTGTTATACATTATATATATATATATATATATATATATATATATATATATATATATATATATGCATGAGTATATCAGTCAGAACTTGACCTCTTACGTTTTCTACTAAATTCTGTATTCTCTTGTAGCATCAAGGTGTTCTTTATGTTTATATATATATATATATATATTAAAAACAACAGGCCGACCTCGCATATATACATATGTAAATATACAAGGTCTGTCCCAAAAGCAGTTTGACTTATTTTTTCCCTGATGGACGAACGGGCGGTGGTTTCTCTGGCTGGGTTCAAGGGAGGGGAGTCTCTAATTACTGATTTTACAAACGAAGCGAGTATGTAGAGGCAGTAAGTTTTTTCAACTTAGGTTATTATTACAACATATTAATTTATTATAAATATATAAAGTTTTATTATTCCATGATAATTTATGAGCTTCCGAGTATGTATGCCTTAGTTTTGGTAACGTTTAGAAGAAAAAATGTCTGATCGGCTCATTCCGTAATAGCTGAGGTGCCTTAATAAGACTAAGCCATCATATTACTAAGCTTACGAGGAAAGTCGTAGTTTTACATTTTAAGAACGGCTGCGTAAAACAATGGTTTGCAATTTATAATACATTTCGGTGGGTCAAGAACAAATAGTGAGAATAATTTGGTAGTTTCAAGCGTGATATGGTGGAATTCGAACATCATAATGACGAAATAATACACTTCTCAATAGATATTGATTTATTATATGACTGGTTTTGATGTAGTACATCTCTTCAGGGCAAAAACGATTCTGGCCGAAGTTTGTTCTACTGAAGCAGGATGGGGCTAATAATATATTATCAGCATCATCATTAAGGAGACTTCCTTCCGATTTATGAAGGGGATTTAATATGTAACTTAACCTTAGCTCCGTGAGTGATTCGCGACTTTCTCTTTAGTATTCCTAATAAAGCTCCTCTACTAATATTTATACGCTATAAAGTTTATCATAACAACGTTTTAAAAATCACATTATTCAACAATGAAGGCGATCTAATTCGGCAATTAATCATGTTTCACGAGGATCCCATATACTAAGAGCGTATTATAAATGAGGCCTAGCCAGCGGAAGATAACAAAGACGATCAGACTTTAATGTTTTCGTTATATTTCCCTAATACACTTTTAATCAATCCCAATTTTTGGCTAACCTCTCCACTTTTTAATATATTTAATTAAATTGCTTAGAATGGGAGGTTCGACCGTGATATTTCGTTCAGTAACCCGATGAAAGAAAACAAACGATGCGAGTTTACAGCTGGTACGATCAAATAATGAACCCTTCGATAAATCAACCCAAAATTTGTCTCGACAGGCGAGTTTAGAGCTCGCCTCCCGCGGGATGTAAAATCCACACAGCAAGTATGGATCGCAGTCTCTTTCATAATGCCACCCGCAGTTTCTCAGGGAAAATGACAACAAAAGTTAGTGTAAGTTCTGTACAAAAAAGATGATCCTGGTTTTTCTACGTGCGAAATGCCTGACGGATTACAACCATTGAAGTTTTGCCTTCTACTGGCGTCTGTGAGAAGTAAAACACAGCCTTGCTAGTGGCCTCTCTTCGCACAACAGCGATTCTTTTCTGAGTTAGCACACGCCTGCTGTACAAATTCTTGTATAGCGAGCGTTTCCCAGCTATTTCTATTTTCTAAGTTAAAATCCATCTTAAAAGGACGCCGATTTGAAACTATTAAAGACATCCAACAAAATTATACCACAGGCTTAAAGGCTATACCGAAAGAAACGTTCCAGGTGGCATTCAAAAGATGGAAGAAACGTTGGGAGCGTTCTATCGGAAGGCAAAGATTGTATTTTGATAGTGATAAGCATGATTAAAGGGCAACAAATAAAATCTAGTCAATTCAAACAGTTTCACCTTTTTTTGAACAGACCTTGCATCTAGAAGAATCTCCCTGATTTAAATCCGGAATCGTCCCTGCAGAAAACAAACTTTCAACCTTCTATTCTACCCCACCTCTATGATAGTGACTCTATTTACAAGTTACTACGGAGAAATCCCTGAGAAGGGAAATTCATTCAAGTAGACGAATGAATTTCTCTTCGTATTTAATGGTAGTTTTTGGGCAGTCCAAAAACGAATATTTACTTTGAAGCCCTGAGGGCAATTCCTCATCCTTTTCTCTAGATTATTTTCTTTGTCATTTCTTGGTAACTGCCATTCTTCATGGTGTCTAAAAACTCAATTTTCTTCATTCCTCCACGTCGCTTGTGCAACCTTATCCATTCTATCCTAGTCTCAAATATAACGCTGCCCTTCAATATTTCCTTCATCCAATTTTTCTGCCTTCTTCGGATTTTCCCAAGCAATTTTCTCTTTTCGCTCATCATATTTTTATCCTGTTTTTTCGTATTCCACTCAGTCTAACTTTTTATTTCCCAACTCCGCCAAAACCAAGTCTGTATATCCTCCAACCTACGATCATCCTATCTATTTCATGTCTTAAAAGGCACAACAGAAAAAAAATGAAGAACATTTTTACTAAGCAAAAACTCTACTTTATTATGCTTGTCATTATCATAAATTATTTATCATAATTAGTTATTAGTATTCTGAAAAGTGTTTTTCTACCGCCTTACTTACCACCACTTCATCTCTTACGTAAAATCGCATGTCGTTGTTAATTCTTCATGCGGTAGGGATCGTTTTCCTTTATTATCTCTATGCCTCTCATACGAGACTACTTGTGACATACGTTAGCTTCGAAGTGCGTGTATAACTTTGGCGTTCCGGAAGTTTTCTGTCAAGTGACGTCACGAAGGAGGAATACCTAATGCTTCCCCGCGGGTAGGCAAGACTATTTAATGGGCAGAACGGTATGAGCATGTGAGGAAAAGGGGTTTTTCTATTTGTCCTGGATACATATAGTTACGTGCACTCGGGCCTGGTAATGGGCATGACCTCCTCCGTTTGCTAATATCACTGTAATTACACGTGATAATTGGAACCAAGTTGGATGCACTGATATTGGCGCTAACCTATCTCCGAACTTGACAATTATCATTATTAATTCAGTCTACTTTTAAAGGTAGGTTTTTGATGGTCACATAGAAATATTACACTGAAATTTCTTCGCTTAACCTAGCACAACACAAGCCTAAAACTAACACTAAAATTAGCCTTAATTTAATTCCAATTTTCCCTCCTTCCCTTCAACCAATTCAAACATGCCTATTTCTATCATCATCCTCGTTCGCTTGACTAAATTTACTCTTGTACCACAGCAGTAAGAGTAGCTACTAGGATGAGGCTTCCGCCAATAAGGATGGGTATGTAATTCGGTAGGGATATGATATTTGGGGAATGGAAGAAGGAAATGAGAGCGACCCGGCGTCGGTATTAGACTATTTAATGAACTAAGGCACCCAGGGTTTCACAGTTTGAATTCGCATATGACGGGGGGCGTACTCCAGTTAAATTTTTCTTCACATAACTTCACAATGTAAGGAAGGTGTGTGTAAGTGAAAAATAAATCTGCTACATCCAGGATTCGAACCCGAGTCCTAGGAAAAATGAGGCCATTAACAATAACCTATTGATTAACAACATTAGCATTAACATCATTTCGATCCAAGTGTGTCGCTTTTCTTCAAATTTTAATATCCAATCAAAATTTTCTGCATCCACTTCTCCTGTCACCTATGGATTTCTCCCAAACAACGTTTCTCATACATTGCAATTCCTAGTATTTACTATTACCGTACCATTACGTAGCCTAAAGTAAAACGTGTACTTTTTCATGTTAGCACGCAATAGAATTTTTTTCTCTCCCAACGTTACGCCTAAAATCCGACAAACTCCCTTCAGGGAAACCAAATCATTTCCCCCTAATCCTTTCGCGAATACGAATTTCTTTTCCTCGAACTTCCTGGCCCCTAATCGGTCTCCTTACCCAACCCCTTATTCCACAACGCCTCCGTCCTTCCTCCTGCCCCAAAACTCTAAAAAAAAACTCCTCCCGCATCCCCTCTCTCTCACCTCAATATTTTTTCCCTCTTCCCTCCCCCTCTTCCTCCCGCTTTTCCCATCCATCTTCCTCGGGCTTTTGCTAATATTCAATTTTTCCCCGTCCTTAAGCCATTCATTTTTTCCCTTTCCCGCCGTCATCATTGCGTCTCATACTCTCCTTCCTACTTACCCCGCTGTCTTGTGCGAAACCCGAGACCCTCCTTTTTCCCTTCCATCCCCCAACGCCTAGCTTCACTCCCGCTAAATTTCCCCCACAGGAACTCTCTCCTACAGAGCTATTTCTTCGAAACTTTCATATCATATTTTTTTTTGTTTTATATTATCACCAAGTAATCCCATATCTCTTCCTCCTTTCCTACTTCTCCCTCCTTACTCCCCCCCTTCACTCTCCAGACACTTCCTCCTCACCCCCTCCCTCCTATCTCTTATTTTTCTCCACCCTCCCCCCACCCCTCCAAACTCGCGCCTCTCTCTCTCGGTAGCTTTCCATCCCGTCGTTTGTTTTCCCACGCTCATGACTAAGCGCCGTCTCATGTATAAATGCACGAGTTACGAGGGGGAGGGATCACATTGCCTTTTCCTCCCTCTTTCCCCCCCCCCCACCTCCCGCCATCCGCTCACGAACCCCTGGGTGGGGGAAAAGGGGGAATCATAAATGTTTGAATTTCACACGCTGTGTGCTGTTAGTGTGAGAGATAATATTTTCGATAGAGTACAAATAAAAAAACAATGGAATAATTCTGCGCGGAAACCAAGCCGTGAGCATTCCCAAACCGGCGTACGTACACGCGTGATGGCACAAGTGAGAAAGATATCTGTTGTTGCGGAAACCTTCCGTCGCATTGATCCGAGTTCACCATCCGCGTCTTTTAGATGTGAACCACAGTAATGGAGAGATATCGACTACTAATTAACAGTAGTATGCGGCGGACCGGTAAGTTGGAATGTGAAGATGTTGCTAGAATGTACATGCTCCAGTTCCAGGATTGGAATGTGACGGTGATTCTGCACTGCCACGGATGGTATCCCAAGGATTTCAATTCAGCAGGCAACGCGTTAACCCAAAATGGTGAAGGAATGCATGGCGCATCATCAAACAGCTATGCCAATACCAAAATTCAAATTACGACCGTTGGTTTTTTTTGTGCCTAAGAGTTTTTCGGCATATTTTTGAAAATTTAAAAAAAATCTTATTGAAGTGTAAACTAAGTATTCTAACAGTCATTATTTTTCCATCCTTGTAATTAATATCATAAAATATTTTTCAAGTGTTTTGCTTAAAGTATCAGAGTTAAATTTTAGCCAAACAACCCTTGTGATATGCCGTTAAGTATACATATCTGAACCATTAATGTTAGGCTACTTTTGTAGAACTTGTGTCATCCCAAACTGGGTGAGGAGTATTTTTTTTTTAATCTTTACAAATCATCTTTATAACGACGACATACAATATCGTATTTATATTTTCACCCTCCGAATATGCACCAAGTTACGCTCAACGATGAAATGTAGCATTTGCATTGTACCCTAAAAGTCACTGCTGGGGTGTGTTGTAAGGATTGATTTTATACTACGCATACGATGTCCTAAATTAAATATTTCTTTGTAATTTATTTTCAAGTAATGGAGGTATTGTTACCAACCGCTACATTCACTGTGTGAGGATTATATAGTGGGAATAAATTGCAGTAATATATGTGTTGGATAAAACAGTGGTAACTTTCTAGTCTGCATAGATTTTTTTTAAAAATCTCTTTCCCCTTTTAGAATACATCTGCAGTTATTCTGATATCTTAGAGGAAGTAGGAAATAAAAAAGTACTTGGAATAAAATTGGTGGGATGGTTATTGATGGCTGCATCGATTGAATGCACACAATCAAGAAAAAATCATCTCATATGATAGACGCGTGAGATGGCTAATCCCCTCTTCTCGATAGTATTACAATATATTTCAATTAAAAACTAACACACACTCTAATATAAATTGCTGGTGTGATGTGGTGGAACTGTTCCATAACAACAAAAATGAAGACTAATACAATCTTCGACTAAATAAAAATTTATTCACGATCAGTTACGATGCACAACATCATTTTTTAGTATATAGAGCTTAAATCAAAAATTATGCAATAGTAACACTTAAAAATGATGCAGTGCATATAAACTGGTCGTGAATAAATTTTTATTTAGTGGAACTGAAGTAGCCTTCATCTCTGCTATTATAAAACACGCTCATTTGCGTTTTGTGATAAGATTTTAAAGGTTCACATTTCATCTAAATATTTTAAACGCGCATCTTACATTCTTGGATTAATATTAATTTACTGTTTCAATGTACTTTAACCCCCTGTGTATATAGCTAATTGTTGTTTGTAGTCTGCATTGTTAATACTCTTTATTTATATGGACTATATGTATTGTACCCTCTTACGTTTATAAGTCTCGCCTATCAAGGTAAAAACTAACACTCCACCTGTTTTTCAATTCCGCAAACATTCTTCCTCCTTTCATTCCGTTCAACATTCTAATTGTTTTCCAAACTCAATCGCATCCATTATGGGTAAAAGGGTTGGTGCACGGGGGTGTGCATAGGAAGGTGTAGATTTAGTTAATATTAAGAGGTAACCCGTCCTTGCCCTGCATTTATTTCTAGTCTGATATTACCATTTCACGATTTTCATACACTTAATTTAGGTAATATTCAAATATTTATGCTAGACCATGAATCTTAATTAATCGCAAAGAAAGTCCCTATTTCTTCCTTAACATAAAAACCAAGGTTTCATTTTACATAAATTGAAGCAAATAGTAGAAGATGCACGCACACTAAAAATAAACATAAATTCTTATTCGCAAACAGCAAGAGGATATTTCAAGACTGTTGAAGCCTAGTAGACAAATATTTTCACTAGATTAAAATTTGAGGGGAAGGGGTACCCGTTAAAAACATGTAAGACAATTAGAACTACACGCTTGTGGGATTAAATCTTTGTTTAAGTTTATAATCACGAACCACAAAATACTCGTAAATCCCCAGGATCTCGCTTCAGATAAATCTGGTGATAAAATACACAACTTGTTTGAAAAAAACTGCAGGCTACTTTATGTAAGCGAAATCTAGAGCCTGTTATTTTATTTCTATGTTGTCTAAAGCTCAATTATATATATTTACATATATATGCATATAAAACTGATATAGATATGGAAACTCTCAAAAAGTGATAATCATTACAATGATTTATTTACACTGGTATGACCTAATGAAAAAACAACGTAAAATACAGATCCACATGCATTGTAACATTTTCAGTTGCTTCTTCAGTTAATGCCTTCACCAAATGAAGAAATGGGCAAGATATACTGTATGAACGCCTTTTGTCACAAATATTCCATTACATCTAAAGAAAAAAATGCATTGCCACAAATCACTTTATTTGAAATCCTTCAGCTATTCTATCCGAAATGCCACAATAGTACGTCAGTAAAAGTTTTCAAAGAATTTCATTTAGTGAAGTCCTCTTTTATTTCATTAGGAACATATAGCTCGTTGGTATTGGGATAACGTATTAACTAAGATGCCAGGTCGACATGGTAGGATTACACCCTGCTTGGCAGCCCTTAGTGTGGAGGACTCCGAGGAGGATATCATTATTCCTTGCGGTTTTGGTGGCCTAATTATTTTGCATTGCAGAATTCAACCTTTTGTAAGGGAGGAAATCCCTTCTGTGCGTTTACCACGTCTAGGTGCAAAAGGGGAAGAAGCCCTTCCATGCCGGAGATAGCGTTTCCCATAAAGACCAAGTCCCGTGGGATACCGTGGAGACTCAATTTGTTTCCCAACGCCCACTCCGAGTTATTCATGCACTTCCATACTCCCCCTTTCTCCTTCTTTAAAAATACACCCGTGACTCTCGTAATTAGCATCTGTTTGTCTGCATTCACTGCATCCATGGGAACGACGACGAATGGGAGTCAGCGAGTAACTTCTTGATACAGAGCTGAAACAAAACGCCTACCCGGTACAATGTGGAGATAAGAAACCCTTTTTATAGAAAGCAAACCTCGTGGGTGCAGACTGCATTCTTATCTCCGCCAAGACTCGGACGGTTTTGCGGTTAAGAGAATGCAGGCGTATTACTGTGGAGTCACTCCGTAGCAAAAAGCGTCTTAGGATGAGTAAAGGTTGCGAGCTTCTTCCCTCAAATCCTAATAGAGTACGGACATATACGGACAGCATTCTTCCCTAATGTGTTTTTCAACGGTCTCAGGGGCGTTCAGCTTCGTTTTTCCCTTCCCTCTTTGCTCCAACTGGCTAATTAAAATGGTTTCACTCCTGCACGAATATAAATTCGCGTGAAGCATTATTGTAAGGAGCCAGACGAGGTTTTTCTTTTCGTTCCAGTACATTTCTAGGGTCGCTTCCAATTTCATCGCGATTTATCACGAGGGAATTCGACCGTTACGTCTCTCGTGGAATACAATTAAATCTCATACGAATTGTAATTTGTAATCATTGAGACGAGTCATGGACTATTTTTCACTCCATAAAACTGTTAAAAACAGTTGATACACGTCTAGAATTATAAAATACCGATGGAAAATAATTTTGTAGAATCTATGTAAATTTTGCATTACAAACACTAAACAGCTTGAACGACATTTTTTAATTCAAAAATGGATAAAATAAATTCTTTTCAATAACTATTAAATTTAAAGATACATGGACTAAACAGCAATCACATCAAAGAGATATTACATTTTAGTTTAAATACAAAGCTTAAAATTCACGGAAAAAACACACATCAATTGTCTCGTAACATTATTTTTTTCCAAATTTATTTAATGCTATTCCATTTGTCATTTTTGTCATTTTATCCGTTTTAAATGCGTATACTTTAGAGTAGAAAAAAATTTAACGTTCATATAATAAAAAATATAAGAGAATTGAATATGGATTTCATAACGATAAAGGGATGATAAAAATAATTCTCCAATATTGATTAAATTAATTTTTTTTGTTTTATTTGCAAATGAA